>NC_056730.1:548819480-548906980 GCF_019279795.1 Protopterus annectens | reverse complement strand
CATGCAAGAGATGCAATTATACAGCCAAACTGGAGGCTAAGCTCTCTCAACCCACGACTGGACCAGGGAGTCAAGAGGAGAAGGGAATTACTTGCATCACACCACCAGTCTCACATAGACCTATGAAACCAGCACCGGCAAAAAACACACATAAATACACAAAAACATACTCAAGAGGCACTAAATAAAAATCTACAAAAGCAACACAGACCTCCAAAGCAGGCATCCAAGCAACCTCCACCTCCCAACACAAACCATGAAACACATACTTCACAAAACCAGTGTGCCACGCAATCACAGACCTTAAGGCAAAATAATATACCCAACATACTAGTAATAGGTGAATCTATAGTCAGGCACACTGACGTCCCACTCACTAGGCTGAACAAGGAGAAATTACTGTTAGCTGCCTGTTGGGAGCCAGGATCCACCACATAACAAACAAGCACTCAGGTCACTCCAGAACAAGTACAAATATGACTCTGTCATTGTCCATGTTGGTGTGAATGACCCGAGCCGTACCTCCCTGGACTACATAAAAAGAGACATGGAGGAGCTCTCTGATCACGTAGCCCAGGCCGGTATGACCCTGACCCTGAGTAGCATCCTGCCCTCACCAAGAATGATACCATGGTATAGAGAAAAAATTATCAATTTCAACAATTGGCTAAGCTTCTGGTGTCATTCAAAGGGGATCCAGTGTCTGTCTGCCTGGGATGACATGCTCGACAAGCCACGTTGTTCGCTAGAGACGGCTTGCACCTGTCACCCTTAGGCTTTCGAATACTGGCCAAGGCTCTTGCTACCCCCATAGTGCCTTTTTAGGCAAGGCTCAAAAGACAAACCCACCACCGTAAATAGCACAATTAACAAAAAACTGAGGGTAATGCTACTCAATGCCAGAAGTCTATAGCTCAAAATGCACGCATTGAGGCACTCCTCAGTATGGAGAAAATCGATATATGTGCAGTAACAGAAACCTGGTTTAAGGCTCCAGAGAGCACCCCAGCACTACCAGGCAACAACTCGTACCATACATTTCGGCCACAAAACCCGGACCGAAATACAAAAGGCAAGGGGGTATCCATATTCATCAAGGATACCCACACCTCCAGGTAAGTGGCACAGCACGATGCTTCAGAGATCATCCACGTGCAATTAACAATGGGCAAAGCTGCTATTCAAATTACAGCTTGCCACAGATCACCCACCATGTCTCGAACCCCCACTCCGCATTCTTGGAAACATAAAGGTCCTACCAAACACCCTGATATTGGGTGATTTCAATTACCCAAACATTAACTGGGAGAACTACTCAAGTACAAACTCCCTTGCCCAACATTTCCTAGAATTTATAAACGCAAACACCCTGGATCAACTGGTCAATACCCCCACCAGAGGTGACAACATATTGGACCTGGTCATCACCAACATGGGCGACCGGTGGTCCACACTGGAGGTCAACCCCTCGCTGGTTAGATCTGACCATAAACTAATCACTCTGGATATCCACATTCTGCCACCACCCCCGGTCAAAGAAACCACCGTTAAAAACTTTTCAAAAGCAAACTTCACATTACTTAAGACCGAGGTGGGAAGTTTCAAAGCCCCCATGCTAAAAGATAACAATGTCCAAGCTGCAAACTCTTTTACTAATGTGCTCTATGGGCACCTACAAGAATGCATGGATCGTGCTATCCCAAACAAAACCAAGACTCACTCCTCCAGGAAAAGGAAACCAGTCTGGTTGACACCTGCCATAAACAAGCTATACAATAGACGGAGGAAACTAGTACAGAAAAGAGTAAAATCCCAAGAAGGGAAGACATCCCTGATCAGTATCAGCAAGAAACTACGTTCCCTCATAAAATTATCCAAGGCTAGCTTCGAAAGAAAAATTGCCAAGGACTCCAAACATAACCACAAGGCATTCTTTAGCTATGTCAAGAATCTAAGTGACAATTCTCAGATCTGCTCATAGTTAGTGCAGAATGGCACAAAATACATTGAACCGACCGATATCGCCAACATGCTGGCAGACAGGTTCAGTGCAAACTTCACCCCCCTCTCACCCCCAAAAGGACCCATAACCATACCAGAAGAATGTAGTGCCCCTGAAATCACAGACACTCAGGTTAAAACAGCCCTCTCCAAAGCCAAAAACACAGCATCAATGGGACCGGATGGTGTCCCAGGCTGCATCCTACATGAGATCAAAGATGAACTAACCCCTTACCTAAACACACTGTTTAAACTCAGCCTCTCCACAGGCTACGTGCCCACAGAGTGGCACACAGCAACGGTTATTCCGCTCCACAAAGGTGGAGCCACAACGGACCCCGGGAACTATCGCCCTATAAGCCTGACTAGTTTGGGCTGCAAAGCTATGGAGCGCATCATTATGGATCTCATTAACAGAGACATTGGGAACCTCCAAACACTGGACCCTACCCAGTTCAGCTTTGTTAAGGGCAGATCATGCCTCCTAAACCTGATGGACTTGTTTGAGACAGTTACCAAGGCTATAGACGAGGGAAAGGTGGTCCATGCAGCCTACCTAGACCTCGCAAAGGCCTTAAACACCATCCCCCACTCAGGTATTTTTGACAAGTTCACCAGCCTAAAAATAAACCCCTACGTCATGAGATGGGTTGCCAACTGGCTCAAGGACAGAACCCACATGGTAAGAGCTGCGGGAGCTAGGTCTGACTCTAAACCGGTTACAAGTGGCGTTCCCCAGGGCTCAGTCCTAGGACCCCTCCTGTTTGGCATATACTTCTCAGAGGTACAGGCAAGCACAGGAGGACTATGGCTGACCAAGTTCGCAGATGACTGCAAACTAGGGGCTATAATTGACTCTCCAGCTGACACAGACATCCTCCAAAAGGGTTTCACTGAGACAGATTCCTGGTGTCAAAACCATGGCCTCAAGCTAAATGCCAAAAAGTGCATAGTCATCCCCTTTGGAAAAAACAAAGTACCCACAAACTACCACATAGGTGGTAGCCCCCTAAATACGGAAGACGTAATAAGGGATCTGGGGACCCAAGTAGATAGTAACATCTCCTTTGATAATCACATTGTCAAAGTGGTTAGAAAATCCTTCTATGTGGCCCACCTAATCACAAAAGGGTTTGCATGCAGATCGAAAGAGGTCATTGGGCCCCTCTACGCATCACTCATCAGACCCATCATAGAGTACAATGCCTCATTTGGGATGAACCTTACAAGACACCTGCAATAACTGGAATGACCACAGAAGTACCTCACCAAGAGGATCACTGGCCTCAAGCAGATGCCCTATGCAGCTCGACTGAAGAAACTCCAGCTGTACTCGGTTGCATACCGCCTACTCAGAGGTGATCTCTGCTTGACATACAAGGCCATGTCCAACCAGAATTGATGGACATGCTCCACCTAAAGAAAACCATATCCCCTCGAGCCACAGACTCCAGGGATCTAAACCTCACCACAACAATAAATAGGACATGCTGGAGGGATAGATTCCTGCCCCGGAGACTTCCCATGCTCTGGAACAAGATTCCAATCTACATTAGGCAGAGCTCCTCGCTAACCCTCTTCAAGAGAAACCTTGACAATGCATGGGAAACAGAAAGTTTACCCTAGGGATCACTTTAATGGCTCTGCTGGACAAAGGCACAGGGAACTAATCTAAGGGTGCGGTGAAAGCCAACACATTCCGGCTAGGCTTATAAATGTCTTCGGGCAGATAGCCTAGTACCTACCTATGAACCTAAAAGAATAGACCCAGATTTGTGCCAAACTGGTAGTTAATGATACCACATATACTGAGCCTGTGGACATAACTAACCCATTGACTGACAGGTTCTGTGAAAATTTCACTCCCCTGCCCCCGCCACACATACCCCATGGCATCCCTATCACCTGTCCCCTTATCTTGCATCTCTAAAGAGCAGGTTGTAACCACCTTCTCTAAGACCAAAAACGAAGCATCTATGAGACCTGATAACATCCCAGGCTGAATCCTACATGGGCTCCAACAAGAATTAGCAATACCACTGGGTACTCATTTCAATCATAGTCTAAGCACTGTCTTCGCCCCAACTGAATGGAAAATGGCCACAGTTATTCCCTTGCACAAAGGTGGTGCTTCCACTAACCCTGCAAACTACAGACCTATTAGCCTGACTTGCCTTATCCGCAAGGCCATGGAGCAAATCACCACAGACCTTATCAACAAAGATGGCGGTAATCTCCAAACACTTGACCCTACTCAGGTTGGATTTGTCAAAGGGAGATCATCCCCATTAAACCTGGTGAACTTCTTCGAGACAGTCATCAAAAACCTGGACTAGGGGAAATTTGTGCATACAGCCTACCTAGATTTAGCCAAGGTATTTGACACTATCCCCCACTCAGGCATTGCCTCAAGAAAAAAAGAAGTTATAATCTCCCTGTACTCTTCCATCATCAGGCCAATAATTGAGAACAGCGCCCCTTTTGGTATGTACCTTTCCAAGCACCTGCAGCAACTGGAGAGACCACACAGGTTCCTCACAAGAAAAATTCAAGGTCTTCAGTATCTGCCTATGTGGATTGTCTGAAATCACTGTCACTTTATTCTGTGTCGTACAGACTATTCAGAGGTAATCTCTGCCTTGCATACAAGGCAGTCTTTGACCCTGCTTTACTGGAAATGCTGTATATCTGTAAGTCAAATGGTACATGGTTTACTCGCTCTAAAGACCTTAACCTGATATGTGACATTAATGGAACCTGCTGGAGGGATAGATTTGTCTCCCAGAGGTTACTGCATTTTTGGAACAGACTCCCACTTCATGTTAAACAGAGCAATTCATTGGCCCTCTTCAAACGCAATCTGGACAATTGGATGGGTAACTGTAAATTCACCCTGTGATTCCACCTGTGTCCCTCTTGGGCAAGGGCAATAGGTGCTGATCATGGAAATAAGGGTAGAATTTGGCTAGGCTTGTAAGGACCCTAGGGCCATTAGCCTAGTAACGTCCTACGAACCTATGACCCTGTGAATGGTCTGTTCAGCAGTTTGCCATTTTGCTACTTGGCATTTGCCAGCATTCTACATGCATGTGTGTAGACAGAGGAGAACAGAGAAAAGGGAACATGATTAATAGTTCTAACTGAATTTTATCAACAGAAAATTCACCCCAGTTTTGTAGCAAAAGAAAATGCATGTAGACAATTAGAGATTCTCATGAGCAAAAATAAAAAATGATAGTTGCGTGTTGTGTTTTGTGTGTATGTACATGTATGAAATACATGATGCATGTGAGTAAATACATGCATTTTAGTGATATACATTTTATAATTATGAGACTAATGCTGCAGCATTTAAGTAACAATTCCATGCTGTGTTAGAATAACATATGACATTAATTGCTTAAAAGGTAAAACATCCTCACATCTGAGGACTTGTTCTGGGTCCAAAAATGCAAGTCTTAAAAGTCTGTGTACTGAAAATGAGTGGAGATCTACTTTGTTTCATGTTAAACTAAATGACAAAGGAAAATAGTAAATATATTCATATAAATAAAAATCAATAAAATATGAAAATAACTTGCTTGCCAAATCAAGGTCATTTTAATTGTTTGTGACTGTGTATATGTTGGTGGCATAGAAGCTCGCAACTGTTCTTTATTTTACAGAACATCCCTGATTTTGCTTCAATTCTTGGTCACTTTCTCAGAGTTGTTTTTTTTTTTTTTGAGGATATCAGAGAGGGTAGCAATTACTAGGTAATGACAGACATTTGAGCTTTCCAGAGAAGCATGCTAATGCAAAGACTGTTATTCTGACAACATTATAAGGGCAATATCATAAGATATATAAGGCAATTTGATCAGAAGCTATTTGCATCTTCGCAATAACCACCCATAAGCTCTATAACCCTTTATAAGAAAAGTATCGTCTGTAAGTCACAGAAAAAAATAAGGGTACCCATCCAGTTGTCCAAGCTATGTTGAAAGAACAAAAAATCGTATTACTTGGCATGTTGGAGGCTATTCCTGAGTAAGGGAAAGCAGTGGATGATAAAACTATTCCTCCATCTAGTTCTGTATATTTCCTGATGTAACTTGAGATCTCTGCTTCTCACATTCACTGCACTATGTTTCTTATCAAGAAAAAAAAGAGGTCAAGGATACCGCCTTGACCTCTTTTTTTTCTTGTTAAGAAACATAGTCCTCTGGAAAGCGCAAATGTCTGTCATTACCTTGCAATTGCTATCCTCTCTGAATTCCTCAAAAAAAATAAAAAAAAATTAGTTGTGAAATACAATACATTCACCACATCCAAAAACAGTAGAATGCTAATGCATGATACAGAAAAAGTGTGAAAAGGATGGCAAAAATATATTTATTTATCTAACATTTGTTGACCGGGCTAGTCTATCTGGATATAGCTTTTTCCAGCCCCCTGGTATAAAACGCGGTAAACGCACGTTAGCGCGATTTAGCGCGGAGCTGCCACTGTTGCACACTAGGGCAGCGCCGGTTAAGCAGGTTTAAACTATTCGGGCTACCTAAAGTCCACTCTTCAAATTTTCCCTTAAAACTACCTTCCTCGAACTATACTACTGATTAAATCAGCGTATCCTATAACTAAAAAGATCATCTCTACTTGACTCCAAGTAGACTATTCTCTATCTGTTAAACCTAGCACTTGCTCCTACAGTACTTATTACCTTGATACGGCACTCTTGTCATAGATAGTACCCCAAAAGGCAACCCCGATTTCTCGGTCACCCATGCCGCCCTGAATCTTTTTTAAAGTTTTTGTCTATCCTTCTAGCATGGCGAGGGATCAGTTGCTAGTGTCCTCTCCTGCTCAGCTGGTGAACCTGGGAATATTGAGGCAATGTTACAATTGCCTCATGTACACAGACAACCCTCTCCTCCTCCCACAAAACACAAATACATGCGAGAGATGCAACTATACGGCCAAACTGGAGGCTGAGCTCTCTCAACATAGGACTGGCAAGACCAGTCAGGAGGAGAAGGTTACCACACACACTATAGACCCAGTCTCACATAGTACCATTACAACCTCAAATCATACACATAAACACACAAAGACATACTCGGAGGGTCTGATCAAAAATCTACCAAAACAGCAGAGGCCACCAAAGCAGACACCCAAACAACCACCACCTCAGAACACAACACCTGCAACACATAGACCTCACAGTCAGAGTGTCAAACAGTCACAGCCCTTAAGGCCAAACACAATGCCAGACACACTAGTCATTGGTGACTCCATAGTCAGACACACTGACGTCCGCCACCAGACTGAGTAAGGAGAAGGTCACAGTAAGCTGCCTGTCGGGCGCTAGAATCCGCCACATAACGCAAGCACTCAGGTCTCTCAATAGCAGGTACAAATATGACTCAGTCATTGTCCACGCTGGTGTAAATGACCTGAGATGTACCTCCTTGGACTACATGAAAAGAGACATTGAGGAGCTCTCTGATTATGTAGCCCAGGCAGGTATGACCCTGACCTTGAGCAGTATCCTACCTTCACCAAGAATGATGCCACAATACAGAGATAAGATGATCAGCTTTAACAATTGGCTTAAACACTGGTGTCATTCAAAGGGGATCCAGTATCTGTCTGCCTGGGATGACATGCTGGACAAGCCACGCTGCTTCGCAAGGGACGGCTTGCACCTGTCACCCCTGGGATTCCGGATATTGGCAAAGGCTCTTGCCACCCCCATAGTGCCTTTTTTAGGCAAGGCTCAAATTCTAAACCTACCACCCTAGAACACAAAAAAGGAAAAAAACTAAGGGTAATGCTGCTCAATGCCAGAAGTCTAAATCTCAAAATGCACGCACTCGAGGCCCTTCTCAGTATGGAGAACATCGATGTCTGTGCTGTGACAGAAACCTGGTTCAAGGCTCCTGAGAGCACCCCAGCGCTATCAGGTTTTACCTCATATCATGCCTTCGGGCCCCAAAATCCGGACAATACCAAGAAAGGAGGGGGGGTATCGATATTCATCAAGGACACCCACACCTCAAGACTGGTGGCAACGCACGATGCATCGGAGACCATCCAGGTGCAATTAACCATAGGCAAGACTGCTCTGCAAATTGTAGCATGTTACAGGCCACCCTCACAAACTCAGGAACCTCACATGGCCTTCCTGAAAACACTAGAGGGGATAAATGTATCACCAAACACTATTATACTAGGTGACTTCAATTTCCCTAATATAGACTGGGAACACTACTCAAGCCCAAACACCCTAGCCCAAAAGTTCCTGGAATTCATAAACTCAAATGCCATGGAACAACTAGTCACCATCCCCACAAGAGGAGATAACATACTGGATCTCATCATCACGAACATGGGAGCACAATGTTCAACACCGGAAGTATACCCCTCACTGGTGAGATCAGATCACAAACTAATCTCGCTGGAGGTCCTCATCCCACCCCACCTGAAATAAAAAGACCACAGTAAAGAACTTCTCAAAAGCCGACTTCACACTTCTAAAGACTAGTGTGGTCTCCTTTAAGGCCCCGAGCAAGGAAAACAATACTCAAGCCGCTGAATCACTTACAAATGCCTTCTACCAGCACCTGCAGGACTGCATGGATAAGGCAATCCCAAGCAAAACAAAGACTCTTTGTACCAAAGGCAAGCGCCCAGTCTGGTGGACCCCAGCCATAAACAAACTCTACAACAAAAGGAGGAAGCTACTACAAGATAGAGCAAAATCCTTAAAAGGTAAGACACCCTTGATCACTATAAGTAAAAACTAAGAGCTCTCATAAAATCATCCAAAGCAAATTTCGAGAGAAAAATAGCTAAAGACTCAAAGACAATCATAAGGCCTTCTTTAGCTATGTTAGAAACCTAGGAGGAAACTCCCAGATATGCTCAGAACTAGTTCAAAATGATGTGAAGATTACTGATCCTACAGACATTGCCAACATACTGGCTGACAGGTTCAGTGCAAACTTCTCCCTCCCCAAAGGAGAGATATCTATACCAAACGAGTGCAGCCCCCAAACATCTCCAGCCCAAGTGAGAACTGCTCTCTCCAAAGCAAAACACAGCATCCATGGGACCTGATGGTGTCCCCGGCTGTGTGCTCCACGAACTCAATGAGGAATTAAACCCACAGCTAGGACAGCTGTTTAATCAAAGTCTTACCTCTGGATACGTACCAGGAGTGGCGCACTGCAACTGTGGTCCCACTTCACAAAGGCGGTGCCTCCACAGACCCTGGAAATTACCGCCCATTAGCTTGACAAGCCTTATCTGCAAAGCCATGGAGAGGATCATAATGGACCTCATAAATAAAGACATAGGAATTTGCAGACTTTGGATCCAACCCAGTTTGGCTTTGTCAAAGGCAGATCATGCCTTTTAAACTTGGTTGACTTTTTCAAACAGTCACCAAAGCCATTGATGAGGGAAAGGCAGTCCATACAGCCTACCTCGATCTGGCTAAGGCCTTCGATACAATACCCACTCGGGTATCATTGAAAACTCATCAGCTTAAATGTTAACCCATACATCACAAGATAGGTTGCAAACTGGCTGAGTGACAGAACCCACAGGGTCAGAGTTGCTGGCGCCATGTCAGACTCAAAGCCTGTCACAAGTGGTGTCCCACAGGGCTCAGTCCTGGGCCCACTCTTGTTTGGCATCTACTTTTCCAAGTACAAGCAAACACAGGAGGGTTATGGCTGACAAAGTTTGCAGATGACTGCAAACTGGGCCATAGTAGAAAACACATCTGACACAGATATCCTTCAGAAGGGTCTCACAGAAACGGATAACTGGTGCCAGAGCCACGGCCTAAAGTTAAATGCCAAAAAATGCATAGTCATACCCTTCGGGAAAAACAAGGTTATCCCTAGCTACCAAATAGGTGGCAATCCACTGAGCACAGAAGAAGTTATCAGGGACCTGGGGACCCAGGTTGATAGTAGTCTGTCATTCGACACCCATGTAGCTAAAGTAGTTAGGAAGACCTTCTACATTGCCAACCTTATCATGAAGGGATTCTCATCTAGATCAAGGGAGGTCATTGTCTCCCTTTACTCATCACTCATCAGACCAATGATTGAGTACAATGCCCCATTCGGAATGTATCTGACCCGACACTTGCAGCAGCTGGAGAGGCCACAAAGTTCCTCACCAAAAGGATAAAGGGTCTCAAAATCTGTCCTATGCTGCCCGACTGAAAGAACTCCAGCTCTATTCAGTCGCTTGCTCAGAGGTGACCTTTGCCTAACATACAAGGCCATGTCAAACCCAGATTTGATGAATATGCTTCTCCTCAAAAAATCTAGATCCATCAGAGCCACAAGTGCGTGAGACTTAAACCTCTACACTTCTACTAATATGACTTGCTGGAGGGATAGATTCATCACCCAAAGACTCCCTATGCTGTGGAACAAAATCCCGGTACATGTGAGGCAGAGCACCTCGCTGGCCTTGTTCAAGAGAAATCTTGACCAATGGATGGGAGATCGCAGATATACCCCAGGGATTACCTCAGTGTCACTGCTCGACAGAGGCACAGCAAAATAATGGGTATAGTTCCCCATACTAAAGGGGTGACGTAAGCCACAAAACGATGGGCTAGGCTTGTAAATGCCCTCGGGCAGATAGCCTAGTATGAACCTATGAACCTATGAACCTATATAAGTCCATTTTCAGTAGAGGCCCGGGGAGAAAAGCTCCAAAAAATGACAAACGATTTAATACAAATCAAAGTTAGAGGGCACTTGTGATCATGAAGAAAATCCAAAATTGTTTGGTTATGTTAACAATGACAGACAAAATAATTAGAATACAACAACAGTTAAATTCACAATAAAAAATGTCATCCCATTAAATCCACAACGTTTTTTTTTTTTTTACATCACATTATCTTGAAAACTACAGAATGCTTTGCAATCACACTAAAAAGCAAATAAATGAAGACAAAAAACGATCCCACAATAACTTTCAGAATAACAGGTTCATTGGTTCATACTAGGCTAATTGCCCTTGCGAGCCATTTTAAGCCTAGCCAATTATCCCTTGTGAGACTCAAACCCTGTACCTTGTGTTTGTAAGGCAAATAGTAAAAACAACCCTAAAAAAAAGTCTGGGCAGCCATTAAAGGAAATCCTACATCCAGGCTAAAACTTCAACACTAAACCCTCTCCCAGTAATGCACCACTTGAAACTGCAATGCAATTCAGCTCTTATTTCATAGACAGAATGGCATCCCCACCAAGGATTCCCTAACATATAATTCTAACCCTGCCCAGCAGCCACATATGATCACATCCACTTTTACCACTTTTAGCTTCAAACCTGTGCCCACATTCTATATAAAACTACTCTTGAACAAAATCAAACTACGTCCTACTTCAGCCGATGATCTTTTCCAAGCAAGTACCTTAAAATAGCAGCCAATAGCATTGCCTATCTTGTTTCAATCCTTATAAACTGATCAGTCCAGGAATCCCACATTCTCTCTCTAAAAAAGTCACACATTACTCCTCTGCACAAAGGAGGAAATTCAAAAGACATTACTAACTTTAGACCTATATAAATCATATCTCCCCTCTCCAAAATACTTGAAAAATATAATAAAAAAATCATAGGTTCATAGGCCAGTCATTGGTGGTTAGGTGAGTGAAGTTCACAGAGGTAAGGGTCTATGGTAGTTAATACAGATTTCCACTGTCGAGGTTGGGCATGGGCCAGAAGTGAATTTGTGGCACTCCACACTCTCTCCTTAATTTCCAGTCACCACTGGTGTACCACAAGGCTCTATCCTTGGTCCCCTCCAACATGTTAAAGAACACCCTCCACACATCCACACAACAGGACTCCCTAACAGAGTACGCAGATGACTCCACACTCATTTGCACATCTGACAAAGAATTACTCAAGAAGCTTTAACAGCCACTGAAAAATGGCTTTGTGACTCACAACTCATGCTCAAATCTAAAAAACCTAAACTATTACTTTTTACCCCCAAATCCCCTTTCTCTAATGAAAAAAACAAATGCAAAGTCCTTTCACTTGATAATACAGCCACTGAAGTCACTTTTCATAGCAAATTATTAATAATGATATTGGATGATAATTTTAAAATTTGACCTGTATATATAAAGTTGGACGAGAAAAACTCAACAAAAACTAGGGATGGTTTAGGAAACTAAAGCTACACTTGTCATAAAAAGTATGGGAGGAGATTAGTGGCACTCCCATCCTTACTAACTTCCAGGTATCACAAAAATCAAAACTTGAAAAATGCTACATCAAAGTTGCTAAATTTATAGCAAACATCTCTTTCAGGACCCACCACTGTAAAACACTAAAAAGCCTGAACAGGTTAGAACTACCCCACTAACTAACATACACACACAGTGTCTGACCATCTATGAAATCATCCGACATTCATCTGTTTGTCCACTACTAAATAAAATTCCACACAACTATGTTCCCAGTTGGTCATTATAATCCAATGGCCAAAAACTCCTGTCTATCCACAAATATATCAGATCTGCTGGGCATTGTCTGTACTTGTACCATGTTGCTAAGGCCTGGAATTACTTACCTCTATCCATCCTTCTAAACCATTCTGAAAAACTTCCTAGCCAAAAGCTGTTTTTTTCTTGCTCAGCACCTGGATATCTATATCTCAAAATCTGAACAAGTACTTTTTCATACTTTATATCTCATTATTCTCCCTTCTTCACTTCCTTACTTCTGTCAAATTCTCTCATAGGATCATAGGAGATTATTAGGCTATTAACCCAGAGGTCATTTCAAGCCTAGCGTTTCATCCCAATGTAATACCGTAGAAATGTTAGTTAATACCCAAGACTGCATTTAGTAATGACTGCCTATGCCCAGAAAGATTGTGTGTGCTATTCCCGTTAAGAATTTACAGTGCCCCATCCACTCATCCAGTTTCCTTTTGAACAGTGTCATAGAGATGCTCTGTTTCACATGAATAGGCAGCCTATTCCAAAGACGTGGCAGTTACTGGGAGATAAATCTGTCCCTCCAGCATATCCTATTCAGGTTGTAGGCCATATTTAGGTCCCTGGAATGGGTGGGCCCTAGTCTCATTTGATCTACGGATATGCAGCAAGTTCCTTAGGTTTGGGTCTGAGATTGCTCTGTAAGCTGGACACAAGTCTCCCTTAAGAAGTCTAAATGATACACAGTAAAGTGACAGGGACTTTAGTCGGTCTGTGTACTGCATGTGCTGGAGTCCCTTGCTCTTCTTTATTAGAAACCTCTGAGGTCTCTCCAACTGCTGCAGATGCTTCATATAGGACATGCCAAATGGGGCGTTATACTCAATTATGGGTTGGACTGGTGTTGAGTATAGAAGGGTTATAACCTCTTTTGCTCTCAAGGTGATGCCTTTACTAATCAAATGTGTTATGTAGAAAGCCTTCCTTACCACAGCAGACACATGGTGGTCGAAGTTAAGATTGTGGTCAACTTGTGAACCCAAGTCCCTTATCACTTCATGGGTACTTAGGGTATTGTTGTTGATTTGATAGCGTGAAGGGACATTTTTCATGCTGAAGAGAATGATGATGTACTTCTTTGCATTCAATTTGAGACCATGACTAAGACACCAGTCGTTCATCTGCGTAAGATCCTCCTGGGATATACTTACATCATTTGGAGATTCAATAATTGCACCCAGTTTACAGTCGTCTGCAAACCGGGTCAGCCACAACCCCTGAGTTTTGACCTGAACTTCGGAGAAGTATACACAAAATGGTAGGGGGCCCAGGACTGATCCCTGTGGCACTCTGCTGGAAACAGGTCTGGTTGATGTGGAGTCACCCGCTTTGAAATTGCGTGTCTGGTTTGTGAGCCAGTTAGCAACCCATCTTACAATGAAGAGGTTTACATTCAGTTCATTGGTAATGCCTGAGTGTGGGATTGTGTCAAAAGCCTTTTCCAAATAGAGGTATGCTTTTTGCACAGCTTTGCCCACTTCAATGGCCCTGGTAACATTTTCAAAAAAAAATCAGCAAGATTTAACAGGCGATATCTGACCTTGATGAAGCCAAATTGGGCAGGAGCCAGGGTTTGGATGTTGCCTATGTCTTTATTTATGAGGACCATAATGATATGTTCTTTGGCCTTACAGATTAGGCTGGTCAGGCTTATCGGTCTGCAATTCCCCGGGTCTGCTGCTAGGCCACCTTTGTAGAGGGGGATAACTGTTGCTGTTCTCCATTCCACAGAAACAAAGCCTGTGGTTAGACTATGATTGAAAAGGGTACACAATGGTGATGCCTGTTCATGTTTTAGCCTGTTCAGAAGACAGCCTGGGATGCTGTCTGGTCCCACTGAAACTGTTTTTTTGTCTTGGACAAGGCTTTGATGATCTGTTCTTCAGATATGTAGGGTAAGGGGTGTTTGGGGCAAGGTTTGTAATAGATTTGGAAGGGATAGTGAGTGAAATCTTTGCCTATCCGCTAGTGGTTTGCTATCTCTGTGGGGTCAGTGTGTGTGATACCATTGGTCACTAGTAATGTTCATGCTTGGGTCCTACCTTTTAAGGTACATACATAGCTATAAAAGGCCTTATGGTTATCCTTGGCTGTACTAGCTAAGTTTTTCTCAAAGAGGCCCTTAGAGGATTTGACAAGTTGTCTGTTGAGGCTGAGGAGGATGCTTCTCCACTGTTGGGGTCTCGTCATAGACAGCAAATTTTTGTGTTTATTGTAAAGTCTGTTGATGCTGGATGTCCACTATGGTGGCTTGTTTTTACTTGGGGCTCTGGCTTTGATTCTTTCTGGTACAACCGGGTATATATATTTATGCCAGTGATTGTACAGGGCTTTAGTGTAAGCTCCGGTGTAGTTACCACTTCCAGCTAGGGGTGGGGCTTGGATTGCATTTATACCTTCACCTATTTGGGTACAGTTTGCCTTGGTGAAGTTTTTTAGTCTGATTTCACCCTTTGTGAGTTTAGGTGTTAGTGTCAGCTCGAAGATGACTGTATTGTAGTCAGATTTAACTAATGAGGGTCCAACAGTTGCAGCAGTGCATCTGTTTGTCATGTTAGTGATGACCAGATTTAGAATGTTTGTTCCTCTTGTCGGGGTATGAACAATTTGTTCCAGGGCATTTAAGTTAACAAAGTCAAGGAACTTTTGCACTAGTGGGTTAGGGTTATGTAGGTTTCCCTGTTGATGGTGGGGTAACTGAAATCCCCCATAACCAGAGTGTTTGGTAATATTTGGATTGTCTCCAGTTTGGTCAAGTAGACTCCATGTGCACCATGACCCATGGAGGGGGATCTATAACTGGCTAGGACTTGAATGGGGGTCTTACCCCTAGTAACCTGAAAACTTGGAGTAACTCCATGGAGTTGTCCAATCTGATTAGACGGAGGTAAATTATCTCTAATATAGATAGAACAACTGTCTTCTTTGGTTCTCACATGTTCATTTTGTGGTCTGAAGGAGTAGAAGGCATTGTAGCCCTGCAAGGCCAGGATGCTCTCTGAGGCCTTGAACCAGATTTCTGTGATTGCACAGACATCTACATCTTCTAGTGATAGAAGTGCTTCCAGGGTGTGTAGTTTTTGGTTTAAGCTCCTAGCTTTTAGCAGCATGACCCTTATTTTGTTATGATTAGCAAATTTCACGCTGGAAAGTTTGTTTTCGAGACCTTGCCTAAAAAGACACTATGGGGGAGGCAAAAGCCTTTGCCAGCAGCCAAAAGACTACAGGTGCCAGATGCAAACAGTGTCTGGCAAAGCAGCAAGGTTTGTCGATCATGGCTTCCCAGGCTGACAGGAACTGGATCCCCTTTGAATGACACCAAAACTAAGCCAATTATTGAAATCAATCATTTTTTTGTTTATACTGTGGCATCATTCTAGGTGAGGGTAGTATGCTGCTCAAGGCTAGGGACATACCTGCCTGGGACACATACTCAGAGAGCTCACTCATGTCTCTCTGCATACAGACCAGTGAGGTATGTCTCAGGTTGTTCACTCCAACATGAACTATGACAGAGTCATAATGGCACATGTTGCTGAGAGACCTGACAGCATGCGTGATCTTTCTCCTTGTCCAGTCTGATGAGTGGGACATCCGTGTGTCTCACTACTGAGTCTCCAATGACTAGAAAATTAGTTTTTTGAGTGTTAGGCTTGGTAGAGGAGACACTGGTGTTACTGTATCAAGCGTGCTGTGGGAACTGTGTTAGTTGTAGCAGTCTTGTGTTTTGGAGGTTTCTGGTGTCTCTGTAGGTTTTTTGAGAGAACCTCCATATATATTAATTTTTGTGTTGGACGTATTCTATGTGTACGAGTAGTAGTACTATGTGCATGTGTATTGGTGGGTGGGTTGACAACCTCTTCCGTATTACTGTTTTGAGTGAGAGAGCACCTGGATTCAAGATTCTTGGTGTAGATACATCTCTCACACTCTGTACTTGAGTGATTTATTAGTAGAGGGTTGTCAGTGTACATTAGGCAGTGGCTACACTGCCTCAAGAACCCAAGTCAACAAGGTTGGCAGGAGAAACAAGGGTAGTCCAACTATCCGTAATACTAGGTTGAGTTGCTTTTCAGGATCAGTCAAGGGGGAGCTCAGTGGATGGATATCTCTGCCTGATTTGTTTGGGGGGTAATTTAATAGGTTTTAGCTCACTAGCAGTATTTTTTGGACTGGGAAAGCACTAAGGATAAGGGTTGCACTAATGTGCTACAGCTGTAACTCAAGGAAAAGCTGCTGAATTTATAATTCCAGCTATGGCGCACAATTATGTGGTAATGCACGATGCTGTGCTACATGCAAACAAGCAGAAACCTGCACAAATGCAGGGCTTAAAGGACCACTACGGGCAAATGATGAAGAAAACATACATTTTTTATCTTGCCATGATTTACTACACCTCCCAAAGCTGCCTTCAGCAAAATAAGTACTCATTCCTAATTTTATTTTGTTTTTACTCTTGTCTGCCCTCATGGGGGCAGACATGGTGATTCCTTTGGAAAGCTAAATCTGTCCTATAATGCAGACTGTGAGGACAAATAGCCCTACCATTTGTTGTCAGACTAGACTTCCATTCACTTACAATGGAACTCCTGAAAAAAACTGCCAAGTTTGAGAGTCTGAAGCTCATGTGTCATTGACTGGTATGCGCTGAGTTTTACAAATGTTGTTCCTACTGATGTACTACACATTCACTGAAAGAAACTTGCAAAAGTGTCAACAAATTACTGAGATAAAAAAGACTTTTCACAAGGAGCAGTTTTGCAAGTTTCAGTTCCTGGCCAGGTTACTCCTCCCATCTCCCCTCCTTCAGTGGGCTACAGTCTCACATTTCCAGCTTTGCTAGATTCAACTATTTAGTCAGCTTTGCATGACAATAGAAATAAAATTAAAAGGGTTCAAAAGGACCAATGAGGATGTTTATTCCAAGCCCTAGACCAGCTACCCTTCACCAGATATGATTGAATCCTCTCACCAGACTGCAGAAAGGCCCCTTCCCATCCAATATGGCCTGAAAAACATGCTCAAAACAAACAAGCCACTAGAAACAGGCCCAGATGCAGCAAACCTGTATCTGGACTAAGCTACAGCTACTAGCTTCATTGGGAACCACTAGATAATGTTAAACACAGCAAAAAATAGCAGTGAGGCACTAAAAAAAAACATTTAAAACAGCACAAAATCAGCAATGAGGCTCTAAAGAATATTTTAAACAGCTAATACATCAGTTATTATAACACTGCTTGGCGGGAAAACCAGAACAAACAGAACAATTGCTTTGCAACAGTGAAAAACACCAGCAAATACTTAACAGTAAAAATAGCGAAAAAAAAAAAAACCTTAGTAAACAGTGAGAACAGCAATAAACTTTGATTTAACAGGAACAGTAAGGCAGACAACTGCAGTACAACAGTGTAGATTAGTACCATAGCCGGTTTAGGCACCAGCGAACCCTGCGGTCGCTGGGGGCCCCCCTGTTCCCTTGGGGCCCCCAACCACAGCAAGTTATCTTACCTTGATATTTTGTCACATGTCTGTAAAACCAATGAAAGCTAGTACAGCAGTCTTGTATACTTAATAAACCACAATGGTAATAACTCCTATTTATATCTCCCTTAAAATTCTGGTTGTAGTAACAGTGTTTTGTCAAGTAACAGGCATCAGGATTCCATTAAATATTTTACCACTAACATAGTGCCCCTGGCTTAGTTAAACCCTGCTTTCGGACATTTTCTACACTAAAACTAACTATATAGCCAGCTTTAGGTCCCTGCAAAACCATGGCTGCAGGGGGGGCCCCCTTAATCATCTTTGACATTGTGGGGGCCCCACAAAAGCTGCTGCTGGTTGGGGAAAATGAGGAAGAAAAAATGTATTGATTTCCTAAGTATGCTTTAATTACCTAACAGGGCCGAAGTTATGGCCCTGTTAGGATGAAGATCATAATGAACATGAACAATATAAGCACTAGAGGGATCAGCAGCTCAGAGTAACTTACCTCAGTGCAAACTTTGACTTTGACTTTAAGAAGAGCTTATGCTTCCGATCATCAGGTATAGTTTCTCTTTTAGGTAGTTTTATAAATAATACCAGAACACCAGATACTATAACTATCAATTTATTTGCTTAAGAATTCAGTACAATCCCAAAAATAATAGACTAAAGGCTCAGAATCAGGAATATGTTTAAATATTACTCTAATGCACCTAAAAAAAGTTACTAGAATAACATATTTTGCATCAACATGTATTTTTGGACAATACGATAAAACTCAGATACCTGGATTGATTGAATGTTTGTTGTTTATACTAGTTTACCCTCTTTTGTGCGGTTTTGCGCGTTTTTGAGCATAGTGCAGCAGCGGGCAGCGCCGCCTAATTGGGTTTAAACTATTCCTGGCTCCACAAAGTCTGCTCTTCACTTTTTCCCTTAGAACTGCTCTATCTCTCAATTTAAACACCATATTCACATTCTAAGGCCCTTCACTGGTCCAATTAAGTAATCCTACAAGTTAGCACTAAGCACTACTTACTCTTATATTCTCTACGATTACCCTGTCCTCTATTGGTCCGTCTTAAATTCAGTTTCCCTATATTACTCTAGCATGTCCAAAGGTCAGTCAATGGTTTCCTCTCCAGTCCAGCTGGTGAATCTGGGAATTCTGAGGCAATGTTACAACTGTCTCATGTACACGGACAACCCTCTCCTCCTCCAAACAGGTTCAAATATATGTGATGCAACTATTTAGCCAAACTGGAGGCTGAGCTCTCTCATCTCAAAACTTGTGTAACCAGTCAGGAGGAGAAGGTAACCTCACACAACACAATTCCAGTATCACATAGTCCCACCACATCAGCGAACCAAACACATAAATACAAAAAAAATATACTTGGAGGCTCTAAATAAAAATCTACCTAAGCAACAGAGACCTCCAAAGCAGACATCCAAGCAAACGCTACCTCAAAACAAAACACGCACAACACATAACCCAGAAAGTCAGTGTGCCAAGCAGCCACAGCCCTTAAGGCTGAATAACACACCTGACACTCTTGTAAGAGGTGACTCTATTGTCAGACACACTGACGTCCCGCTCACCAGGCTGAATAAAGAGAAGGTCACGGTGAGCTGCCTTGTCGGGTGCTAGGATCCGCCACATAATGCAAGCACTCAGGTCACTCCAAAGCAAATACAAATATGACTCAGTCATTGTACATGCTGGTGTGAATGACCTGAGGCATTACCTCCTGGACTACATGAAAAGAGACATAGAGGAGCTCTCTGATCATGTAGCCCAGACTGGTATGACCCTGACCTTGAGCAGCATCTTACCCTCACCTAGAATGATGCCACAGTACAAAGACAAAAATGATCGATTTTAACAATTGGCTAAAATTTTGGTGTCATTCAAAGGGATCAGTGTCTGTCAGCCTGGGATGTCGACAAGCCAGGGGCGCTTGCATCACCACTGGGCTTTGGATATTGGCAAAGGCTCTTGCCCCATAGTGCCTTTTTAGGCAAGGCTCAAAAGTCAAACCCACCCACAGACAGCACAAGGAACAAGAAACTAAGGGTAATGCTGCCAACGCCAGAAGTCTTAACCTCAAGATGCACTCAGCTCTCCTCAGTATGGAGAACATCGATATCTGTGCAGTGACAGAAACCTGGTTCAAGGCTCCAGAGAGCACCCCAGCACTACCAGGCTATACCTCATATCATGCTTTTCAAAACCGGACGAACCACAAAGGAGGGAGTTTCCATATTTATCAAGGATATCCACACCTCCAGGTTAGTGGCATTGCGATGTATCGGAGACCATCCATGTGCAACTAACACTGGGCAAGACTGCTTTTGTTGAAAAATCGAGGACCATTTTAAAACAACATGATGATTTCCTAAGTATGCTCTTTAACACGAACAGGGCCGAGTTATGGCCCTGTTAGGATGAAGATCATAATGAACATGAACAATATAAGCACTAGAGGGATCAGCAGCTCAGAGTAACTTACCTCAGTGCAAACTTTGACTTTGACTTTAAGAAGAGCTTATGCTTCCGATCATCAGGTATAGTTTCTCTTTAGGTAGTTTTATAAATAATACCAGAACACCAGATACTATAACTATCAATTTATTTGCTTAAGAATTCAGTACAATCCCAAAATAATAGACTAAAGGCTCAGAATCAGGAATATGTTTAAATATTACTCTAATGCACCTAAAAGTTACTAGAATAACATATTTTGCATCAACATGTATTTTTGGACAATACGTATAAAACTCAGATACCTGGATTGATTGAATGTTTGTAATTCTGAATGATTTACCAGCAAATCAGAATTTTTACGAAGGCCAAAGCAAAAGTATGAACAAAATCAGGGAAGGTCTGTGAAATCAGGAACAGTGACAGGTATGTGAAATAAGGGACAGTGACAGGTATGTGAAATCAGGGACAGTGACAGGTCTGTGAAAGCAGGGACAGTGACAGGTATGTGAAATCAGGGAAAGTGACAGGTATGTGAAATCAGGGACAGTGACAGGTCTGTGAAAGCAGGGACAGTGACAGGTCTGTGAAATCAGGGCCAGTGACAGGTCTGTGAAATCAGGGCCAGTGACAGGTATGTGAAATCAGGGACAGTGACAGGTATGTGAAAGCAGGGACAGTAACAGGTATGCATCAGTCCTCAATGAGATAAATCTTACTCCTTCTGCTGTTTGACGACTGCTAAACAGCAGTGACTGATCTGGTGTGGCAGTACCAGTGTTGCACAATCTGTTGCTGTTTGCTGAAATTAAGTACAAAACTCGTACTGCTGTGGCTTATGTGTGTGTGTGTGTGTGTGTGTGTGTGTGTAAAAAATATCCCTGATTTTTATATGTGCACGCACCCAATAATGCCAGGACACAAACATTATTCTTCTGGGTATCAGTAAAAAATATACCTAACAAGTAATTAGATTTCAAAAGTAAAACATAACATATATCACAGAACATTCAGACACTTACATATTCTTGGGGTCTGGTAGCACCCACTCACCAGACTGTCTAAATGGATAATGGGGACTCCCTTAATCATCACTGAATCTGTGGAGGCCCCCACCAAAGCTGTTGCTTGTTGGAGAAAAATGTATCAATTTTCTGAATACGCTGTTTAACCTGAATGGTGCTGAGATATGACCCTTTTAGGAAAAAGCTGATAACCTCTGTTTACAGCCACACCCATTTTAAAACTAGGTTTACCTTTAAAACCTCGAATCACACTTTTGCGAGTGGTCATATCCCTGCATCGTAAAATCGAAAGTGGAAAAGTGACAGTTTCTAATGTTTGAAAAGCAGCAAACCGAACAGCCGATTCGCTGTTTTTCTAACACCTAATATCAACAACAAAAGTATATGCCGTAATGCAGGGGGCAAGCCCCCTTCTTATTATTCTAACTCGAGATTGCACTACAGCGGGAATGGAACCATTTCCAACTCCCCACTATAGTGCACTCTGCCCTAAATGTTGAATGTGCAATGAGCGACTCTCACTGTGCATTAAGCTCATTGCACATTCGAACCGTCTTCCGTTCAAAGTTTTCAGAACTTGAAAACTGTCTTTCAAACATTTGACGGTCGCCCGTGTGCAATACGCACATGTAAAGGTAAACCTTAAAACTAGCCCTGCTTAAATGTGTGTGTACAGAAAGCTGCTACAGGTTATGAGGGGCTGGAGATTGTGTGGTTATTACAACTTTAATTTTCATTACGGTCAAACCTTAGAGGTGTGCTCATGAAGTTATTATAGCTTGTGTTTGAGCTGAGGGCAGTGTTTCTCACAAACCTCAGAGGTGTACAAAGAAGGTTACTTTAGCTTGTGTAAGAGAGGTGTACTGTCTAGGAGCAACAAATTTGAATATATTACTGAAATCATTCTCACAATCATGTATTAGGCACATATGTGTCTGCCTTTGAGGGCTAGGGGTGAAGAACATGCTATGTATATGCAAATCAGCAGTCACTTGAAATATATGACAAAGGCAGTTTAAATCTCTGCTTTCATCCAAGTCTAACACCAGAGGGATGCATAGGCAGTGACTGTCTTTTGTAGGGGGTTACGGAGGTAGGCAGTATTCCCAGATAAGACTTCTCACAACTACTGGCTTGTTAGTTTACTGTAAACTACAATTTTGTCAGCTTTGAAAATTAAGCCTTGGGCACAACTTACGTCTTCCTTGAAAGAAAAAAAATAAGACTGAAATTCTTTTTTTTTCATGATTTTGTTTAGGCCACCATTGGAGTAAAATGTTGAGAAAATGCTCTAAAATGCATCCCAGACCATCCTGTGGCTTCTTGGGCCCTGGCTTGAGTTATTTCCTAAATGATTATTACTGTGCTTACTTGTTCAGGAAAGGTGTGTTGAAAGGATACAAGGAAAACTAAAGCTGAACCACAACAGTGAATTTCTTTCCTTAATCATAATTTCTGTTCAAGCCATTATTGGATGAAAAGGTTGTGTAAAATGCATTTCAGAGCATATAGAAAGTTATGGCTTCTTGAAAAAGCTGAGAGTAAGGCAGAATGTGAGATAAGGAAGAAAAAAGTAACATGCATGGTATGGGGTGCCCAAAAGGAGTGCAAATCAGAGGAGAGGACTGGATTTTGTGTGTGTGTGTGTGTGTGTGTGTGTGTGTGCATGTGCGTGCGGGGAAATGTCAGCCTAGTCATCATTTCACTTTAAGTCCAGACCTGTACATAGACTTGCTGCAATGTATCATTGTTGCAACTAAGTGCCAGTAACTGTAACTGACCCTTTGTTAGACAGGTCACCATAGTGATAGTGTGGTACATAGGTCTGTTGTAATGTAAGTGCTTGTAGCTGCAGGTCTGTCTGTGGCTACTATTCCTAAAAGTTTGCAGCACGCAATAAAAGGCTGCTTAGGATGGATGGCATTGATAGGATGATACTTATACTGGAAGTGCCTAGGGGGCCCCCAACTTGACATTTGCTGGGAGCCCCCAAAATGCTAACACCGGCCCTGATTAGTACACAGTATATAAATACAGTATTAAAGTAGGCGGCAGGCAATAAAAAAGTGCAATAATTAGAATAAATAAGTATGCTTTTCTCTCACTTCACATTGCAATTCATGTTTGTATCACACTAACTTACTTTTAATTTCTCTATTAAAAGGCTAACATTTTCTATATATTAAATCATCATCAACATCTAACTTGTATCTATCCCTAACCAATGTTTTCTTATTATGTCTAATTTGGTATGAGTATTTAAACTGTAGATTTTTTGTATTATACCTGATGATTATGAAATTATTCTTTTTAAAATGCTTTGTAATACTTTGGAGCCTTTTCCCCTGGCCTCTGCTGAAAATGGGCTCTTATCCAGTTGGACTTTCCCGATAATCAAATGTCTGTGAATCAACAAATAAATAAAACCATTTGAACTCACTCTTAGTCAATTTTCTGAATGTCACTTGCAAAGGAAAAAAACAGTCATTTGTAGGTAGCATGTGCTGCACTATCGTCTTTCTGTGAGCTATTTAACGTTAAAAGAAAACTCCGCCTTGTCCAATAATTTAATTCAACTCTTAGGTTCTCCCTAGGGTTTTCTTAGGGTTTTCTCCCTACAGTATGGTTCCAGCATTGTGTAGGTACCAGAAACCTGTTTGTACTTTATAAAACTTTCATTTCCTTGCCTTGAAATCAAAGGAAGGGGAAGACCGCCCACTTTTTTAAAGCTTAACATCTAACATAATTTGCAGACAAATTTGTGTACACCTCCATGACTTGCCACAGACACAAAGAAATTTGTAGTCAGGTACTGCCGACAATCTTACATTGTTAATTAGCCCTGCTGATGTCAGGAGGTCAGCAGCTGTTGTAAAAAAAGACTGAGAGGTGTGAAACTGTTTTCCACTGTCTTTACTGCACAGAGGAGGAGATCTTACACTGATTGACACCCACTTCCAATGTAGCCTTGCCTTTCACAGCAAAGCAAAGCAATTAGATCAGTCAATGGTTCAAAGGCAGCTGTCATCTCTTTTGACAAATTTACATAAGCAGCATCACAGTATTAAAATGCCAAGATTTAAACTTTAAATGTTTGTTGTTTATACTAGTTTACATTTTAAGATGATTTAACTATAGTATCAAAGATGTCTGTGAAATTTACAAAAAAGTTAGAAAATAATTTTTTCTTCTTGAAAAGTATCAACACAATTACCAAAGTGTGTGTATGTGTGTGGGAGGTAGTACCTATCAGCTCATCTTGGATTACAAAAAGATACTGTGAACAAATGCCCGAAACTTAGCTACTTTTTTGTTGCAGCTGTATAACTCCTTAGTATACTGTGAAACAAGCTCTAAGACACATACAAATGAGGGCCATTCAAGAAATAAAAACAGTCATGTTACAGACAGGATATAAAATGACAATGACTGACACTAATCCCATTATATGTCAAAGGCATGGGAACACACCACTACTTCCGTATGTCTCACATAAAGCAAATCTCAAATGGATTACGGGAAAGAGAAAGGCTTGAAGAAAAAAAAGATCATGTTGATATGTGACTACCAAGCCCCACTGGTAGCCATTTTGCAAAAAAAAAATATATATATTCAATTTCTATAAGAAGCAGTCAGAGTGATTCTGAAGTGTTACAATAGCTCAGAAAACAAAGAAAGAGGGAAACATTTTATATATATATATATATATATATATATATATTAGTTCTAATGTGGAGTTTTCCTTTAAAAGAGCAACAGTTTTACTTCAGTTTATCACATCTAATTGAATTCTGTTAATCACACTTTGGGGTGAGCAATAAATGTGTTTCGCTCATGTTCAGTGTATCCAACTCTAAGCTGCACACACTTTATTTATGGGCTTTTTTGTAAGCAGCTCACCATGCCAAGCTTTTAATTCTCCATCATTCCCCTCCCAAATCATACACATGTGCGCAACTAACTGACACAAGCTTATCAAAAAAGTACCACGAACACTGATCTACATCATGATGCTTCACGGTCTAATGGGGAATAACATGTGGGCTACTGTACGGTCATGACCTGTAGTAGCAAACTCACAATGACACCCTCTGGCAAACAACTGGGCATATACCAAAAATGTTATTACAAATCATAGACAAACTGCATCTCTCTGTAAAAGCAATGCTGCAACTGAAAAAGACTAAACAAATCACCTCAGCTTAGGCTACTGTTCCAATAACAATGTCAGGAAACACTGTAAACAGATGGCAACAACCACACAAGGACAAATTCTGAGGCCCAAAACACACCTAGTCCGCAACACCCACAAGAATAAATATAAATGCCCCTTTTGCAGCATACCCATCCCATGTATGTGTGTGTGTGTGTGTGTGTGTGTGTGTGTGTGTGTGTGTGTGTGGTGGGTATGTAGTATATGCTCTTTTTACAACATATACCACATACCCACCACCTCATACGCACATGCACACTTCTACTACATACGGTGAGATGGAAAAAATATATCACATGTGAAATGTATTGCATAATCAACATTGTTATAACCCTGTCAGCTCCATCCAATTTCAGAAAATTTATTAGGAAACAAATAAAAGGTTGTCTGTTTTGCACCAACAGTTATGCCATCCGCCATAACCCACATGCAACTCAGTCACAGATATTCAATACTCAAAGCAATAGTTTCACAGCGACTATAACATTTGTTTCCATGTTGTTCAGTTTATCACACTCACATCAATTTCCTGACCAAGCCACTCCTCGTACCCTCCCTCCTTCCATCAGCCGGAGTATTATAGCGCTGTTTTCATGTCAATTTCTGTTCTTTACTATCATCTACTCTTACAAACCTTGCCACAATGTGCCTTTTCTTACAAAGTACACTTAGACCACCTGCACTACACAGGTACATATGCAGTGCCCTGGAGAATCACAGAAAAATGTCCACTTCTCCACACATCAAGTCTTACCAGGGACCACATCAAGTGGTTACAGACTGGAAGTCATGACAAATGACCTACTATACTGACACCTGTTGACTACCACCAGGGTACCAGTCAGGTATCACCAGAGTTTTTCCTCTGTACTTCACTCCTGCGCTTGTTAAATTTGATTTCTGCATTAGTAACTGTATTTAGAGCACAACCTAGAGCTGTTTACTGAATTTCCTGTTTGCACTTATTTTTAAAATCGTTTTTTTCTCAAAACTTGCATTTTATCTGTCTTTGGCCTAGCACTCTTGTGTGGGGTCATTTACTGCACTATTATAACTTGTTGATACTTGTTAACCTCTGCTATCTCTGAAAAAACAAAAAAAAAAAAATCTTGCTTTTTTCCCCACTTTTCTGAGATTTAAAAAAGTTCAGTTACAGACTTGCTGTTCTTGAACTGTTTGTAAGTTTCTGTGAGGCCCTTTTTTGCTTGGGCTAAAGGAAAGTCTCTCTGTTGATCAGTGGCAGTGAAAAACATTGAGCAGCCTGCCTGCCCCTGTGGGAGTGGTTACTGACTTGAAACTGTAGTTTTATTGGCCATTCTGGGTCAATTCCAAAACTCCTTCATCTTCCTCTCTTAAAACCTGGTTGCCTCATTGTTTTGGCATCTTTTCAGGCTTGTTGGCTGTTGGTGACGCACCCATCAAGAGGAGAAAACGCTGAGAGAAGAAAGGAGCCACTTTTGAGACTAAGAATTTTTCCTCTGTTTATTTGCTAAGTTTTTCTGCATAGCTGCCTATTTTGAGCATTTTCTGGCTTGTTAAATTTGATTTCTGCATTAGTAACTGAATTTAGAGCACAACCTAGAGCTGTTTACTGAATTTCCTGTTTGCACTTATTTTTAAAATCGTTTTTTTTCTCAGAACTTGAATTTTATCTGTCTTTGGCCTAGCACTCTTGTGTGGGGTCATTTACTGCACTGTTATAACTTGTTGATACTTGTTAACCTCTGCTATCTCTGAAAAAACAACAACAAAAAAAAATCTTGCTTTTTTCCCACTTTTCTGAGATTTAAAAAAGTTCAGTTACAGGCTTGCTGTTCTTGAACTGTTTGTAAGTTTCTGTGAGGCCATTTTTTGCTTGGGCTAAAGGAAAGTCTCTCTGTTGATCAATGGCAGTGAAAAATATTGAGCAGCCTGCTTGCCCCTGTGGGAGTGGTTACTGGCTTGAAACTGTAGTTTTATTGGCCATTTTGGGTCAATTCCAAAACTCCTTCATCTTCCTCTCTTAAAACCCTCTTTTGCGCGGTTTTGAGCATAGTGCAACAGCGGGCAGCGCCGCCTAATTGGGTTTAAACTATTCCTGGCTCCACAAAGTCTGCTCTTCACTTTTTCCCTTAAAACTGCTCTATCTCTCAATTTAAACACCATATTCTCATTCTAAGGCCCTTCACTGGTCCAATTAAGTAATCCTACAAGTTAGCACTATTAAACCATAAGCACTACTTACTCATACTCTCTACGATTACCCTGTCCTCTATTGGTCCGTCTTAAATTCAGTTTCCCTATTACTCTAGCATGTCCACAGGTCAGTCAATGGTTTCCTCTCCAGTCCAGCTGGTGAATCAGGGAATTTTGTGGCAAAGTTACAACTGTCTCATGTACACGGACAACCCTCTCCTCCTCCAAACAGGTTCAAATATATGTGAGAGATGCAACTATTTAGCCAAACTGGAGGCTGAGCTCTCTGATCTCAAAACTGGTGTAACCAGTCAGGAGGAGAAGATAACCTCACACAACACAATTCCAGTATCACATAGTCCCACCACATCAGCGAACCAAACACATAAATACACAAAAACATACTCGGTGGCTCTAAATAAAAATCTGCCTAAGCAACAGAGACCTCCAAAGCAGACATCCAAGCAAACGCTACCTCAAAACAAAACACGCACAACACATAACCCACAAAGTCAGTGTCCCAAGCAGCCACAGCCCTTAAGGCTGAATAACACACCTGATACTCTTGTTATAGGTGACTCTATTGTCAGACACACTGACGTCCCGCTCACCAGGCTGAATAAAGAGAAGGTCACAGTGAGCTGCCTGTCGGGTGCTAGGATCCGCCACATAATGCAAGCACTCAGGTCACTCCAAAGCAAATACAAATATGACTCAGTCATTGTACATGCTGGTGTGAATGACCTGAGACGATCTCCCTGGACTACATGAAAAGAGACATAGAGGAGCTCTCTGATCATGTAGCCCAGGCTAGTATGACCCTGACCTTGAGCAGCATCTTACCCTCACCTAGAATGATGCCACAGTACAAAGACAAAATGATCGATTTTAACAATGGGCTAAAATTTTGGTGTCATTCAAAGGGGATCCAGTGTCTGTCAGCCTGGGATGACATGCTCGACAAGCCACGTTCCTTCGCTAGGGACGGCTTGCACCTGTCACCACTGGGCTTTCGGATATTGGCAAAGGCTCTTGCCACCCCCATAGTGCCTTTTTAGGCAAGGCTCAAAAGTCAAACCCACCCCCATAGACAGCACAAGGAACAAGAAACTAAGGGTAATGCTGCTAAACGCCAGAAGTCTTAACCTCAAGATGCACGCACTCGAAGTTCTCCTCAGTATGGAGAACATCGATATCTGTGCAGTGAGAGAAACCTGGTTCAAGGCTCCAGAGAGCACCCCAACACTACCAGGCTATACCTCATATCATGCTTTCGGCCCCAAAACCCGGACCGAACCACAAAAGGAGGGGGAGTTTCCATATTTATCAAGGATATCCACACCTCCAGGTTAGTGGCATTGCACGGCATCGGAGACCATCCATGTGCAACTAACAGTGGGCAAGACTGCTTTTCAGTTTATAGCATCCTACAGACCACCCCCTCAAAGTCACGAATCCCATTCGGCTTTCCTGAAAACATTGGAGAACATGAAGATCTCTCCGAACACCATTATATTGGGCAACTTCAACTACCCAAACATTGACTGGAAGCACTACTCAAGCCCCAGCACCTTAGCCCAAAGATTCCTGGAAATTATAAACTCAAATGCTATGGAACAACTAGTCACCACTCCCACAAGAGGGGACAACATACTAGACCTGATCATTACCAACATGGGGACTCTATGCTCCACACCAGAAGTATAGCCCTCATTGGTAAGATCAGACTATAAATTAATTTCACTGGATGTCCACATCCCGACCCCACCCCCAGCCCAGAAAACCACAGTGAAAAACTTCTCAAAGCGAACTTCTCACTTCTCAAAACCGGTGGAATCCTAAAGGCCCCAGGGCCAGTGGAAACTACAGCCCAAACTGCAGAATCCTATATAAATGCATTCTACGGACATCTCCAGGAATGCATGGATCATGCTATCCCAAACAAAACCAAGACCCAATCATCCAAAGGCAGGCGTCCAGTCTGGTGGACCCCTGCCATAAATAAACTGTACAAGAGAAGGAGGAAGCTACTACATGATAGAGCAAAATCCCTAATAGGGAAGGCTCTCTGATCAGTACTAGCAAAAAATTACGATCCCTCATAAAATCCACCAAGGCCAGCTTCGAGAGAAAAATTGCACAGGACACCAAAGACAATCATAAGGCTTTTTTCAGTTATGTTAAAAACCTGGGATGCAACTCCCAGACTTGTTCTGAGTTGATTCTAAACGACAAAAATACACTGAACCCACAGACATCGCCAATATCCTGGCAGACAGGTTCAGTGCAAACTTCTCCACCCCTCCCCAAAAGAGCAAGTATCTATCCCGGCAGAGGGCTGCCTCCCAAACATCTCAGATGCTCAGGTGAAGGCTGCCCTCTCCAAAGCAAAAAACACTGCTTCCATGGGACCAGATGGCGTCCCAGGTTGCGTCCTACATGAACTACAAGAGGAACTAATCCCTCAAATAAAACAGCTATACAATCTCAGCCTCACTACAGGATATGTGCCCACAGAATGGCGTGACAGCAACAGTGGTCCCACTCCACAAAGGTGGAGCCTCCACGGACCCTGGAAACTATCGCCCCATAAGCCTGACTAGCTTAGTCTGCAAGGCTATGGAGAGGATCATCATGGAGCTCATAAACAAAGACATTGGGGACCTACAGACACTAGATCCTACCCAGTTCGGCTTTGTCAAGGGCAGATCCTGCCTTTTGAACCTGGTTGACTTCTTTGAAACAGTCACCAAAGCCATAGATGAAGGGAAGGTAGTCCACACAGCCTATCTGGACCTTGCAAAGGCATTTGACACAATACCCCACTCGGGCATCATAGATAAGCTATCCAGCTGAAATATAAACCCCTATGTCACAAGATGGTTCGCAAACTGGCTCAAAGACAGAACCCACAGAGTGAGAGTTGCTGGAGCCATGTCAGACTCGAAACCGGTCACAAGTGGCGTCCCACAGGGTTCTGTCCTGGGACCACTCTTGTTCGGTATATACTTTTCCGAGGTACAGGCAAACGTGGGAGGACTATGGCTCACCAAGTTCGCAGACGACTGCAAACTGGGCACCATAATCAACTCTCCAGCTGACACATCCTTCAAAAAGGTCTCACAGAGACAGATAACTGGTGCCAGCGCCATGGTTTAAAGCTAAATGCCAAAAAATGTATACCCTTTGGCAAAAACAATGTGCCCACAAATTACCACATAGGCGGAAACCCATTAAGTACAGAGAAAGTTATTAGGGACCTGGGGACCCAAGTTGATAGCAATCTCTCCTTTGAAAACCACATTGCCAAAGTGGTTAGAAAGACCTTCTACATAGCCCACCTCATCACGAAGGGTTTCACATCTAGATCAAGAGAGGTAATTGTGCCTCTTTATTCATCCCTCATCAGGCCCATCATAGAATACAATGCCCCTTTTGGGATGTACCTTACCCAACACCTGCAGCAATTAGAAAGACCCCAAAAGTATCTCACCAAGAGGATCAAGGGTCTCAAACAGATGCCATATGCTGCTCGGTTAAAAAACTCCAGCTCTACTCAGTTGCATACCGCCTACTTGGAGGCGATCTATGCCTGACATACAAAGCTATGTCAAATCCAGAATTAATGGACATGCTCCATCTCAGTAAATCTAAATCCCTTAGAGCCACACGCTCGAGGGACTTGAACCTCAGCACAGAAATAAATAGAACTTGCTGGAGGGACAGGTTCATAACCCAGAGGCTCCCTTCGCTCTGGAATAGAATTCCAGTTCATGTGAGGCAGAGCACCACACTGAATCTCTTCAAGAAGAATCTCGATAAGTGGATGGGGGATCGTAGGTTTGTCCCAGGGATTACTCCCGTGTCACTATTAGACAGAGGCACAGTAAACTAAACCTTAAAAAGGGCACAGTATACTCAAATCAAGGGGTGGCGTAAGCCATACAGAATCGGGCTAGGCTTATAATTGCCCCAGGGCAGATAGCCTAGTATGAACCTATGAACCTATGCTTAACATCCAAATCCCGTTTATAAAGACCCACCTCAATACAGCCTGTCAATCCCATGGCTGCCATCAAAATAAACACACACAAGACGTACCTAATAATCATATGTCATTGCCCACTGCTCAATCACACACTGATGCCACATGAAGGGGGGCCAATATATCTGACTTATATCTTCTCAAAAGAAGAATAAATGTTTCAGAAAACCCAGTGCATAAGTACACTAGCACCAGCTTGCTGCTGAAGATGAGATCTGTCGCTGTCAGTGTACTGGACTTTCTGAAACAGCTAATGAGATCAGTTGGTGTCAGGACACTGGGTTTTCTGAAACAGCTCATCTATGCTTGAGAAGCTAGGAGTCAGATGCAGTGGCCTCGATTATTAGGTACATCATATGCATGTGTGTCTACTGTGTGTGCTTGTATGGGTGGCCATGATGCAGAAGATGTTGAATTGAAGGAATTGCAGAAGGTGTGTGTACGTGTATTGTTTTGTGTGGTGGGGAGATGCTGAAGATGTGAGTCTCTGGGTGACTGTGATAGAAGGAGCGCAGTGTGATATGTAAGGTATTTGTGTACAAATTTCCCTCATAGTAATGGAAACTGAGCGTTTGTATGTGCATGTGCGTCTGCCATCCACAAGTAAAGGGGCAACAAGGAGCTGTAGTTGACTGACATGAGATTTCTGGGCTGATAATGGGCATCAGATGTCAGTATACCAGATATCAAGTATGGACAGTGATGTATTGACTGAACAGCAGTTGCTTTAGTCCACATTAGCACTGCAAAACTGTCTTGAAGAGAAGTGTCCACTGCCTTATGGCTGTACTGTACAGTGTGGGGGGAGCACAACGGACAACTGTGGTGTACAGCTACCTGACACTTGCAGAAGACACTGATTACACTTGTGGGAGGTTTGCAACAGATGTGGGGTGTTATCTGAGTTGACATCCTTCAATACTTGAGTCCCCCCACTTACCAATTATAGCACTGTTTTGTGGAGAAGTGGACAAAACTCCGAGGTTCCCTAATATGACTGCATGTGTTTGGCTGCACAGCAGTATGCCTTTTGTAAGTCTGATGTGAAGGTTAATCTGTCTTGTTAGATAAATATCAAACGGTGCATTATATTCTATGGCTGCACAGCAGTATGCCTTTTGTAAGTCTGATGTGAAGGTTAATCTGTCTTGTTAGATAAATATCAAAAGGTGCATTATATTCTATAACAGGTCTGACTCAGCCAGAATATAAGAAAACAGTGATGTCTTTAGTTTTAGAAGAGATATGTTTGGAAATTAGTTGTGAAATATAGAAGGGTTTCCTAATTACAGTCACCCCATGATGATAAAAAGAAAGGGAACTATCAATCTTGATGCCTAAATCTCAAACTTTCTTGAACGTTTGTTTGATAAACAATAAGCTTACTTGATAATTGGATAATATCAATACAGCAGGTTTCAGTATATTGCCGTTTCCCAAAAGGCATGACATTACATTAATTGGCATTTTACGCCCATTTTCTGTGCACCATGTGTAAACTCATGTCATTTTATTTTGGAGGGTATGTATATCTTTGATCAACCATCTTGCAGTTATCAATGCATGTGGATAGCCAGAAGTTGCTGTTATCAATTGCAAGATCAGAAAAATAAACACCAAACAGGGAGGACCTAACACATATCCCTGGAGAACACCACTGGTCATCTTCAATCTGACTGAGGTGGCATCAATCAGTTAATGTATGTTTTGTCCTGAATGACTTTCTCAAAGAAGCTGACAAGATTTAATATGCACAAACTATCCTTCTGAAAGCAAAATAGTAATTGAGCTTAGTCAGATCTTCCATGTCTTCATTAATAAGGTTGGTGCTGATGCACTCCATGGCTTTCCAGTTCAGACTTATAAGGCTGATAGGTGTGTAGTTTCTGCAGTCCATGGTGAAGCCACCCTTGTGTGTGTGTGTGTGTGGGGGGGGGGGGGGGCATCACTACAGCAATACGCCAAGATTCAGGGACATAGAGTTAGATAGTCTACATTTAAAACGTTTATGGATTTTCAGCAAGTGCATGTTTGACACTGTTATTATGCACCCCGATATATTATTGAGCCTCATGGAAGCAGTACTTTAAGTCTTTGACAGTACTTTCAGAACATGATCCTTAGTGATGCTGGAGGGGAAGAGCCGCAGGGATGATTGGAGGTAGGATGGTAGTACCAGGGGAGAAATTGTCCATAAACCTGTCTGCCAGTGTGGTTGGAATATCTTTTGGGTTTCTGTAGATAACGGAGAGATATCACAGTATATTTGTATGCAGTTTGCCTTTTTCTGAAGTCTTGAAAGTGGGAGGTGTATGTTACTAGAGCAGCAGAAGTTCTGAGGGTAAAGGTAGCCAGTTGATAGTGTTACTTAACTAATGAAGGACTAACGAGAGGGAGGGAACAGGTTGCAGCCAGGTTTGTGATAACCAGGTCAAGAATATTAACGCACTTGAAGGGTTTGACGACAACTGGATCCAAGGAGTTTTTGTTTACTCAATCCAAGAATCACTGTGCATACCTATGTTGGAAGCTTATGTACTCCAGGCAATGGAGGGATGCTTGAAGTTGTCAAGAGATTAATGAGTGATTACTTACAGGGTATCTTCTAGGAATCCCAGGAATTTATAATAATTACTTGGGGCTATGGAAGAAGATCAATAGCAAGCTGAAAGTTTGACTTCCATGAGGTGAACATGTGTTTTGAGTTCATGGGGGGTGAGGTGCTCTGTATATCAGTTTTAAAGGCATATGGCCTTTGACAAACACCATGACTCCAACACCATTTCCAATGGATTTAAAGACATGGCAGACAAAATACTACACCACAGAAGGGTTGCTTTCTTTACATCTGAACCATGTCTTGGTAACAACACATACACCGGCACATTCTAAATAATGAAATGTCTCTAAAGCGGGACAAGTATTATTTAAAATCCTGGTACTGACAACAGCCAACTTGATCTCTTATGTCTGTTGAGTTCTGATGTTCACAAGATAAACTCTGCACAATGGGGATAGTATAGGCTTAGGCTGAAATGCAAAAGGCCTTGAATAAGAGGCACAGACTGTCTTTTACAAAGCAAGCTGAACTGTCAGTCATCTTGCCTCAGGCTGATGCAAACTAGATCTTACCTGGAATAACACCTGTAACTTAACCAACGGCTGAACCCAATTACCTTTTCTTTGAATCTAAATATCACTTTCAGTAAAGGAAGATTGCACTCAGAATCACAGCCTTATCCTTTAATTGAAACTTGTGTTTGGGAACCAGCATGTCCCCCTGCATCTCCTTTATAGGTATTTTCATAGGTAGGTACTAGGCTATTGGCCCTAGGGCCTATATAAGCCTAGCCAAAAAGGTCCCCTGGCTTTCGCCACCCAACAAAATTATTTTCCTGTGCCCCTGTCGAGCAGAGCCACAGAAGTGATCCCCGGGGTGAATTTCCTATCTCCCATCTAATCATCAAGATTTTTCTTGAAGAGTGCTAATGAGGAGCTTTGTTTGATATAGATAGGTAGTTTGTTCCAGAGTATGGGAACTCTCAGGGACAGGAATCTATCCCTCCATCATGTTCTGTTTATTGTAGTGAAAAGGTTTAGGTTTCTAGAACATGTAGCCTAGAGGGATTGGGATTTCTTTAAGTGGAGCATGTCCAACAGCTCTGGGTTTGACATAGCTTTGTATGTTAAGCAAAGATCGCCTCTGAGTAGGTGATATGCGACGGAGTAAAGCTAGAGTTTTTTGAGACGGTCTGCATAGGGCATTTGTTTTAGGCTGGTAATCCTCTTTGTGAGGTATTTCTGCAACCTTTGTAATTGTTGAAGATGTCTTGTGAAGTACATACCAAAAGGGGCGTTGTACTCTATAATGGGTCTAATGAGTGATGAGTAGAGGGGAACAATGACCTCTTTTTTCCTGGATGAGAAACCCTTTGTGATGAGGTGTGCCATGTAGAAGGATTTCGTGACTACTGTGGCAATGTGATTATCAAAGGAGAGGCTACTATCCACCTGTGTCCCAAGGTCTCTTATCACACTTTTGGTGTTGAGTAGACTACCTCCTATGTGGTAGTTCATGGGTACAGAGTTTTTACCAAAAGGGATGACAATGCACTTTTTGGCATTGAGTTTGCCAGGTCATTTTCTCCCACATGGACTCCCATCATGTTGTACTCATATATGCTAGTAGAGAGAGAGCCTTGTGGACCCCAACATATGTTTGCAAACCTGGCTCCCACGAGAGAACCTGCTGTAACCCTTTGCTTGTCCAGCCTTGTGAGCATGAAGCCAATCCCTAATCACTATTATGTTTCCAGGGGCTGGTTTATTTCTGTTATACACAGGAATGAGTAAGTTCAGTTACTCAAGTATCAAGAGTCTTACAGTATTAAGTCAAGAATCTGAGCTGCAGAAACCACTGGCACATACTTTCTTAATATCAAAATATTTCTAAAAGTATTTTTCACGAGAACTTTCAAAACAGGGAAAGTCAATATGCCAAAATAAATGGTTAATTGGTGAAGCAGAATAATAATTGGTGAAGCAGAATAAAACAAAACAAAAAACTGCAACTCTATAGTAAATGATTTCTGTCAACTTTATTAAAATAATTCAATACATTGTCTTACTTGTAAATCAGTGACATATTCAGAAGATATGAAAAGCTAAGAAATTGTCTGCATTGATCCTAATACTACTATGAATGCACACACAGCTGCTTTTTTTTTTTAAACAAGAAACATCTTTATTAAACTGTTACTGACGGCATAGGCAATCATACATTTATATAAACAAAAACAAATCATATTGACATAATCTTAGTCGCAAGTACTTTACATCACAAACCATACTGACATAATTTTAGTTACAAACATTATAGATAACTTATAATCTACCCAATCATTGCCAGCCAAACCTTACATAGCTCATTCAGATCCTGCCTTCTCTTAAACCTCATTTCTCCCCTGTATGTATTGTCCCACAGTTCCCGTTTTTTTCCTATGTAATTTGCTCCTACCCTTTTCTAAATATCCCAGTTCCAGTTGTTTTATTTCTGTCACTATAGTCACTACTTCTAGTACAGCTGATCCAGACTTCCATTTTCCAGTAATTGCTTTTTTGGCAGTGCCATAATTAGACTCAGCCAGGCTTTACTATGTCTAGGCAATTCTGATTCTGTGTCATAGCTCAGCAAATTATTTCCCTAGTTACACCAATTTGCTCACCCAGTATCTCTGATAGAGTAGTCTGCAGGGAATCTTTAAATTCTACTAAATCATTACACTCCCAGAAAACATGTTCCCAATTATCTCTTTCTTCCCCATCACACCTCCAATATTTCAGGTCTACCCGAGAAAAAAATTCTCTGGAGTCTGCTTGGGGTATAAAAAATATCTATGTAAACATTTCCAAGCAAAAATCCTAAATTTTCTAGACCTTGTTGCATACTTGGGAGACAAACATATATCCCCTATTGTTTCTTTGTAAATTGCTGATCTAATCTCTCTTGCCAAACTTTTCTAACCTCCTCTGATTGATTTGCAGTTATCATGCAATATTTTATATGCTTTACTAATTATTCCTTTTTTACCGGCAGCTTCTGTTCAAGATTCTACTAAAAACTCTACCAGTGCTGGTCTTTCATTTAGAATCCCCCTATTTCTTTCTCTTTGCCTATACTCCGATATCAATCCTAGAAAAGGGAAGGCAATCTCTAATCTGCAGTCCAAATAAATTCATGGCATCTTCCCATTTTATTACCTTTCCTTTTCTAGTTATTTGTTCCCAAAACATTGGTTCCTTTGCCAGTTTTCTCCAATAAATTTCAGCCCCCTCTTCCCTATTGTCTGCATCCCTAATTGCAGCCATCCTTATCTGCAGAATCTCCTTTCTCCACTCCTGTGTTGGCTTACTTCTTAGAATACATTCTGTTACTTTATGAACATAATATTCTGTATGATTATTGTTATTCTCCTTAAAGGTCTGCATCCAATCTCCCAGTCTCCCCATGTTTCTTGAGCTTCCCCCCTGTTTCATCATCATCCCTTTCCATTTTGAATTATAGCTTTCTGCTTCTGCTATGTATAGAAGCCTTAACTGTGTGGCTCTGAAATACCCCTTCAAAATTGGGTAATCCCAATCCACCTTGTTCTATTGGAAGAATCAGCATACCCCACTTGACACATGCTGTCTTCCCCTTCCAGATAAAATCCTTCAGATCTTTATTAACTGCTATCCACAACTTAAACTCTGGTTGGTAAAAAAAAATGCCTGACGTGTATAAGACTAAAGGGAATAAAAACATTTTAACTGCTTGTATCTTACTATTCATATCCATATAAAAGAGTTCCAATTTCTCCATTTTTGTATTATCTTTTGTTTAGTCTCTTCCCATATATCCTTAGCTGCCACACCAGAATCCTTTTAATCTATATTCCTGAATACTTAATTTTATCAAAGTCCCCATAAATCTGGATATTGCTTGTGAGTGGGTGTCTCACTTTTATTTCATTACCCCATGTTTTTATTTTAGTTATAATTGGGGCATAATCTGAAATAGTTATGGGTGTGTATCATGACCGTCAATTAAACACAAATGTTCTTGTAAAATGTAAATTCTGTCTAGCTTAGCCCAGGATTTGTATCTTGGGGAATGATATGTAAATTCACTCCGAACTCCTAGTACTGAAGTCACATCTTCCATGCCAAACATTTTTTATAAATTTCTTAAAAAATCTAGCACCCTTTGCTATATTTTCCCTTCTGCCCCCCCGCCCCCAGACACATATTCACTGTTGCAAATCAAATTCCAGTCCCCATCTATAAGTAATATTCCTTGCTAAAAGCTGATTAAGACAATTCTGGGAAAAATAATCTCCATTACAGCAATTTTAGGTAAATTATAAACACATGCCAGTGTAATCCTGCTCCCTTGCCAGCAGCCCCTTAGTATTAAAAATCTACCATTATTATTTGTTATCTTCTTCTATCACTATTGGAGCTCATCTTGCAATCAATATAAGCACTCCTCTTTTCCTTTCTCGCATATATTCCACTCAGTAACCATCCCGAAAACCTTTCTTTATCAAATTCACATGCTCAGTTCTTTCCAAGTGTTGTTTCCTGCAGCACAGCTATTTGCACTCTACATTTTTAATATGGTTCACTACTCTTTCTTTTTTGCATTTACTTTTGAGACCACTGAGATTTAAAAACATTACAGAAAGCATCATTGTATTAAAAAGTTATTATTCCCACCTTTTATGTATAACAGCTTTTCCATTAAATGTCTAGTTCCAGCTTTTGTGTTGCATGCATACACTGTTTGGCAGGTTGATCTTTTATAATGTCGTTTCTTGTCATATCCATTTGAGACTAGGTCACGTCTTACAAAACTTTTGTTTTTATTGAAAGGCCTCAAACAAAAAAAAAAAAATCAAACACACCTCCAATACTCCCCTAAAACCTACTGAGTTATTAGTAACACACAGAACTATGTACTTCTTCAAATATTGAAGTTTTACTAACTAATACATCTTCATATTGAAGTTTTACCCTCCTAATAAGAACAAATGTTCCAAACTGACAGCCATACTCACAAACTTGAGTTAACCTAAAAGAAAGGTTATCCATGCTAAGATCCATGGTGCAGCCTGTGCTTCTACTAAGTGCCTTCGGCTTTTGTCTTCTCCTTATAGCTCTCCCAGCTAGGTAAACACTTGAAAGGTTTCAGAGAACATTATCTCCAAGCCATTTCTCTTTATCAGATCGTCTCCTGGAGACATGAGGACCAGATACAGAATTGTTACCAAGCATACATGTATTTGTTAGAAAAAAGCCTTATATTCTTTTTCATTTACTTGCTTTCTCTTAAAATGTGTTACTAGATCAAGCTAAGGGCTTTCTTTAATCTAGTCACTCCCTATGCAAGAATAAGAAAAAGAACACTATTTTTCTCTTTTGTCATGCTCTTTTAACCAGACTTTTTTTACATTGCCGTGCCTACATTTCTTAAAACTGAACAAGGAGAAAGATAGAAGAAGGGAGAAAGAAAAAAAGAGGAGCACCTGTTTGCATTATTATCTCCACTGCACTTAAAAATAACTAAGAAACTTTACATTATAGCATGCAAAGAAAACCATGCACTATAAAAACGGTACCATTAAAAAAAAAATTGGTTTACTTACAGCTAACTTTCTCCTTCCCCTTCTCCCCTCCTAACTTTTTTTTTCTGAACACTAATGACATGAAGTAGGACATATACTTTAGAGTCTCCTACAAGTTTAACAAAATCCAAAAAAGTCCAAAATTTCTAGATTTTCTTGTTCTGTCATGTTTCACAAATATAATTATTGCTGTGTAATCCCACATTTGTCAATTTCCAAGTTACTGGTTTTATTCCTGTTCATCGCCATCATCTCCATCTCCCAAATCCTGTCTCTGCTTCATTTCCAATATACTCTCCATTATTCTTAGGCAGTACAATGGTGCAGTGGTTAATGTTGTCGCCTCACAGCAAGAGGTTCTATGGTTCGATACTTGGCTGGGGTGCCTTCTGTGTGGAGTGTGGATGTCCACCCTGCATTTGCATGGGTCTCCTTCAAATACGCTGGTTTCCTCCCACATTCCAAAGACATGCATCTGGAGCATTTCTCCCCAGGCATCCTCTGAAAATGGGCTCGGTCCCAGTTGGACTTTCCCAGTAAACAAATGTGAAATAAAATATTCTAGTTTTCTCTTGTGCTTTTTTCCTTCTCTTAAGCATTTTCCATTAAAACATTGGAAAAGATTTCACTGCCACAGTCTCTCTGTGGTCTTTATTACCAAAAGAGCAAGAAGCAGAATCTCCTTCCATTTCACAGCTCACTTTTTGATGGAAAAACGATTCTATTTCCACCTCAACATGTACTTCATCAAAAAATTATTTTATCCCTCCAGGGAAGAATATTTTGAAGATAGCTGTGTACAGCAGTTTGAATCTCATGCCCGCTTCTTGACATTCCCTGAATAGTGGTAGAAATGTACTCCTCTTCTGCCTGATGTACAATGAGTAATCATTTTCCACTTTTAGCACTTTGTCCTTCTTTCACAGGTTTGTCAGAATCAATTCCTTCTGCTGTTAGGACTGCACCTTTACTATTAAAGGACTCACTTGCTTTCCTATAGCCTGGTTTAAAGCATTCACACAATGTGCCCTTTCAATTAACAACTCCTGCTGTGGAATACCAGTCTAGTTGCTTATTTGTGCTTTCATAAAATTAATACAGTCTGTTCCTTCCTGCTTCTCTGGTACAACAGAAAATCTCAGAGTTTTCCCTACGTGCTCTGTCCTCTAATTCTATTATTTTTTTAAGCATCTCTTCTAGTGCAGTCTCATATTCAGCCAGCCTTTTCTTCATTTTGACCTCTGATTTTTGCAGTTTTATCACCTCATCTGAATATCTGTTTAAAGTTTCTTCCATTTTTTTCCAGCTTTTTGTTGTTTGAGTTGATATACTCCATCAGTGTTTCATTTATTTAAATCAGGTCTGTGTGAAGTTGTCTTACACTTTCATCTAGGTTACTGGAAGTCATGAGTGCAGCTTGCATTGCTTTTTGCTGAACAGCTGCAGTACTTTTCCCACTCAGTGTTTTTTCCTCCCCTTTTGAAGTGTTTTTTTTTTTTCCTTCAGGTCCTCTGTATTTCTTTTCTCCTGGCATCCAAGCAGTGCATTTATTAGCCAGTTACTGAAATTTACCCAGAAGTACAAATCCACTGGCTTTCATTGCTAAGTTTCTGTTTTCACACTGGGAAAGCTAGAATCAAACTGTTACTCAATGTGCAGCCATTTTGAAGTCCCAGTCAGCTGTTACTCTTAGTGTCACAGTTAAAGATCAAACCACTGTAATCATTTTTTAAATCAATAGCTTGTTTTTTTAACTCCTTGTGTAATCATTCATGAAGATATTGTAGTCTGATCAAGAAAAAGATATAATATAGTAATTGTACCCGAATTTTAATGTATTTCTAAATGGGTGTTGCTATTAACTGGGTATGTATGCAATGACTTCTTCACTGGAATTCAATAACAGTAGTTGTTGAATATGTATGCCTAATACCTAGTCACTTGATAATCTTGATTTTAAGTATATATCACTGTTGCCCTATACTCTTGGAATCATGACCACTCTCAGACAACCCAGCAGTAATGTATAATTAAGAAATTAAAATGTCAGACTACCATTTCACTAAAATCTCACAATAAAAGACAAAATAATATCTATTTCACACAATTTCTCTCTCTCTATCATTTCTTAAGCTACAAACTTTAAGGCATCAGTACATTTTTTTAGTTCTCTGTCACACTGTATGTCAACTGGACAATCGGTGCCTCATCACTACAGTGAGGGTTGACAGCAACAGGCTGTCATGTAGACATCCATTAATGGTGGTTTCAGGGCTTTCTTCTTTTCACCCTACCTTCCTTGTGAACACCCACCTTGTGGAGTTGAGGAAGCTACATAATGGGCTGTCTGCACTGGTCGTTTATCACTTCTGTGAGGCACTTTGTTAGCAAACAGCCATGCCCTCTTCCCTCAAGAATGTGGTTTCTCTGGTATCTACCAGAGAAATCACACCTATCCATGTGCTTTCTTGAGAACCTACTACCTTTCCCACCCACTCAGAGAGGCAAGCAGCTACACCATATTGTTCTTATCCCTCCCTGTCTGGGTGCTGCAGAGCCAGGGATACTGATTGAATCCAGGTTGCCTAGGTCACACATTAAGGGATCTTCCCTCTGTGTCATGCAGCCAGGCTAAGGAAACAGTATAAATTAACATGTTTACAAAAACAGGTTGACAAACTTCTAAAGCAACTAAAAGTATCATATAGAATCTCTGTCCTGCTTACTGCTGAGGTCTAAGCAATATTCATCCCCAGCATGTAGTCTCTTCCTTCTCAACAGGGGGAAGAGAGTGTGCACAGCCTATTCATTCTTTTCCCCTTGCATCACTGGCTCCTCCTACTAATTAATATTTTTGTCATTTTACTTAATGTGTATAACTTTTATTTAAATTGTATGAGGCTGGCTCACTGTCTTTTATTTCATCCTTGTTTTTATTTAAAATGTGATTTTCCAAAATACTATAATAATCTTGCGTTGTTCCTTTTTGCTTGTAACTAGACTGTGGCTTACGGAATGACACAAGTGACCCGGCTCCACGTATTAAAAAAAGCAGTACGTGATTATGTAACTTGCCTGTCAATACTGTGCTTTAGTTTTATTTTGTCTAATTTCCTTGTAAAATAAAAAAAAAAACAAAATAGATATCATCAGGCCACCAAGATGGAGGAGGGGTGATTATGGTAATCAGTACATTCAAACAGACCAACTATGAATACCCGCTCAGACACTCCACTTATCACTGTTCCAGCTAATGATGACAGATGCAGGCTATAACAATGTGATAAAGGCTTGTATCTGCATTGAACAAAGACCATTTTGAACTCCTTAAAGAGCACCACTTGTTAATGTTTTTCTTTGTATTAATAAGTTGGCAATTTGTTAAATCAGTATTGAAATATAGAGAAATTTGTGCTAAAGTTACTTCAGCCTCAGCTGGTTGAAGAGATTCATTATAGTATGATATGCACATGACCCCAGTGTTACATGTTTGCTTGTGTTAATCAAGCAAAAACAAAAATTCCTCTGTGTGTGCGTGTCCACGCACATGCTCATGTATACATGCATTTGCTGAATTTGATAAATGTGAACCCCACAGGTTCATTTGCCCTAACTACATGATACCCATTTGCAAGTCAGTATAGTAAAGGAAGTTAAATAAATTGATGTTATATGGACAACAGTGTAATGTACAGTTCTTGAGCATTACTGACTACAACATATAAACTGTTTATTGCTTCATTTATTAAAATTCTCTGTTAAATAGTTATTAGGGATACTATATCACTTAGGTCCAAAGGTATTACTAGCTAGCTGCCCTTATAAGTCATTTTAAGCCTAGCCAGTTTCTCTTTTCATGCATGAATTAACCTATCCAGTTTGTTATTAGACTGGCCATACCTATCCCAGGGTTAATAATTATATATTATCATTTGTGAGAATAACTGGGATTATACCATATATAATTTGACAGGACCTCTGGATGGGATAAAGCATCTAGAAGCTGCCTCTATCTATCAGTAGTCCATGGGACAGTCCTGAGATAAAATTTCTATTAGCCATCCATAGATCCAAGTTGCACTTGGATATGGACAGATTTGAGCTTTTATTTTTTAAAAATGTGGATGGCAGGTCTGTCCCCAAACAGTGGAACCCTCTGCAAGATTCACCTGTCCTCCAAACAATCCCTTTGCTGTTGCAGCAGAGGTTTAGATCCCTGGATAAAGTATTTCTGATGTCCTTTGCCTTGCTGATGTGCAATAGTTACATCAGTATTGGTTCAGAGGATGCCACGTATGCCAGACACAGGTCACCTCATAGCAATCTGTAGGATACCACATACAGTGACAAGTGTATGAGATGGTCCACGTAGGACATATTGTTTAAGTCTTGTATCCTTTTAGTAAGGTATCTATGTGGGCATTCCAGTTGTTGCACTTGTCTGGACAGATGCATGTTAAAAAGGGCATTACACTCAATGATTGGCCTAATGAGCACTGAGTAAAGGGGGACAATGACATCTATAATTCTCCAGTGTAGACAACTTCCCAAAGGATATGACAATGTATTTTTGGCATTTAGTTTCACTCCATGATTCTGGCACCAGTTATTTGTTTTGGAGAAATCTTCCTTCAGAATGGCTAAATCATTTGGCTATTCAATAACTACTGCTAGCTTGCAGTCAAATCAAACTTTGTTAGCCACAGCACTTTGGCAATGGCTTTTATTTCAGAGACATAGATGGCAAACAGGAGCTGTCCTAGCACTGAACTCTGGGGAACCACACTGATGACTGGTCTATTTGTGGCGGTAGCTTCTCCTTTTTTGATCTCCCTCACCCAATCTATAGGCTAGCTGGCAATCCAGTGGGTGATATAGGGGTTTATTCCCAGTTTATTTAGCTTTTCTACTATGCCGGGGGAACAACTGTGTCAAAAGCTTTGGCAAGGTTGAGGTGTGTACAATTATATATCTTCATCCATGGCGTTGGTGACCTTTTCAAAATGTCCACCGGGTTGAGTATGCATGATCTGCCTTCCACAAATCCAAACTGAGATGGTTCCGGTGTTTGGAGATTCCTTATGTCCTTACTGATTAATTCCATGAAAACTCTATCCATGGCTTTGCACACAAGGCTGGTCAGACTTATGGGTCTGTAATTGCCTGGGTCTGTGGAAGGTCCTCCCTTACTCAAGAGAAATGACTCTAGCTGTTTTCCATTCACTTGGTTCAAAACCAGTATGGAGGTAGAGGTTGAACAGTGTTGTTGGGCGGGGAGTGTATGTGGCTGAATTGTGATTCAAGCTATTTTAGATGCAAGCAGGGATATTATCAGGACCCATCAGTGCAGTATTTTTAGCTTTTGACAGCGCTTTTAGGACTTAAGCTAGTGTGACAGCAGGAGGTTAGTCAGTTTCATTGTTTGCTCAGAAAGGGCAAAAAACCACATAAGGGAGGAACTGCATTTTGTATGCTAGGTATTGACACTGAAAGAGCCACAGCATTTACAGAATGACCACACAAGTAGGTTCACAGATGTACATTAGGCTAATGACCACTAAGGCCCCTTAAAAGCCTGGCTGTCCAACCCAAATGTGACTCACAAATTTGATTTATAGTTGATGCACAGGGGTGATGTACTGACTACCTCTGTCCATCAGAGACATAGTAGCCAGACCAGGGTGAATTTCCGATTACCCATACACTGGTCCAAGGTGCACTTAAATACGGATAGGGAGGAACTGTGCTTCACATGGATGGGGCACCTGTTCCAGAGAATGAGAATTCTCTGAGAAACTTATCTGTCTATCCAACATGTCCTATTTATGTTGCAAGCAAAAATTAGATCTTTTAACCTAGTAGTTCTGATGTTTGTTTTACAGATGTGCAAAAGATTCATCAAAAAGAGGTTCCATGGATGCCTTGTATGCCAGGCAAATATTACCTCTCAAAAGTCTGTATGATAGTATATAAGAAAAATAATTCCATACATATTCCAAGGCCACTAAGTCTTACAACTATTTTACCTTGCCAGTACCCCCCTAATGCCACACATCCTTTACCAAGGAGAGCCATAGCAGACAATCCTGGAATAAATTTATGGCTACTCATTCAGACATCGTACTCCTTGACATTAACTTCCTTTTTGCATATTCACATGGGGGTCATACTGACATTAGTCAATGTGGCAAAATCATCTTGAGTCAATGTTTACAAAAACGAGTCTCTAACCTTAGGTTATACTTAAAGGAAGAGAGTGAGCTGCATTGCTTAACATGTAGAGGAAGTTTACTTCATACATTTGTGAAATGCTAGGTTTTAATCCTAATCCTATCCCTCCACTTTTTTTTTTTAATCTATTGGCAAATATATATGCCCCTGGTTCTAGTATTGGTGGTGATATTGGACTTGCTGAGATAAAGACGGTTCAGGGTAACCAGGTCTGTAATAGGGCAGTAAGTGAGACAGAAATCCATATTAATGCACTATTACAGAAAGTGAGACAGAGATCTCCCACGAAAAGTCTATATGACATTGAATAAAGTTATAGAGCTTCCAGCCTCTGGTAATTCAGGGACTTTAGGCCTGTGAGGATTTAAGTTAGGAACCTTTGAGCTCTTTATAATTGTTTGATATGTTTAGTGATATATATCCTGATGGGGGCACTGTACTCAATAATAGGGATGATCAGTGCAGACTATAAAGAAGCAATTACCTCTTTAGACCTTGATAATATTCCTTTTATTATTAGTTGTGCTGAATAAAAGTAATTTCTAACAACCATCATAACATGATGGTCAAAAGAAAAGGAGTTACCAATCAAGTACTAAGATCCTTGACTATATTTTCATTTTATAGTGGTATGTTGTCCACATGGTATGATGAGGATATTATACTTGTTTAACATTTAGCTTGAGGCCATTTTTATATGACAGCTTTGAACCAAGGTGGAAATGGAACTGGCTGGAGAATGTGAAAAGACTGGATAAACATAGCTCACTGCAGATGTAAAGTCAGAGAGGAGGCAGAACATCAAAGCAAGACAGGGACTAGGGTGCAGAAGAGTCAGAAACCAAGATACTCTCCCAGTGGCAGTTAAGGTACAGAAAGTGAGAAAGAGAACTACTGGACTGGAACAAGAAGTATGTGAAACTGCCAGCAGCAAAACAGAAGATTCTGAGCTCAAGAAGAAACATGAGTTAATTGAGGTAATGGGCTATGATGTATTCAGTTTTGTGGTACAGGGATGTAGCAAAAAGAGAATTACAGACATGGTCAAGATAGTATTTTGTTTTGTATTGCTTGATGGCTCCTTATCCTTCCTATCTCATACCAATATTTTCACTCCCTTTTTTACCCACCTACTCTTCTGTTTTCCTGTACAATCACAGTCCAGTTTCACATCTGTCTTATCCATCTCCATAAGCACAGACCACCCACATACAGTCTTTGGAAAACCAGCACATCCACATATTACTCATATTCCTCTGCTTCCTGAATGACAACAACTTGTTTTCTAAGTTTGCTGGGTCACAGTATGGCTACTGCCCTTTTGCATGGCTTTTTCTTTTCTTAACAAAACATTATGGCCTCTTAATTAATGTAACATGTCTTGAATAACTTGGTCTTACTCTTACTTTATTTTTACCTTCACCATTGACTATTAGCTATTCCATGGACTTTTTCTCATTCACCAAGTATATTTATTACTCCTACCCCCAAGCTTGCTCTGTGTCATAGTCACATGTTCAGGGTCAGTAAGGAGACTGAGGCTCTTGGCACAATGGCATATTGATGACCATGAATACATTTTTCTATTATTCTATTATATCCTAACTTTCCTCCCCACCTATTATATGTCTAAGGGCAGACATGAAATGAGGACATGCTTGTATGTTGTCCCACCTGCATGGCAATTCAGCCAGTTTCCCCCCACCTATTCCCATTAGGGCAATGCATCCCTTGTTCATCCCCAGCCTCCACTAAGGATTAGCCATGAGGTGAGTCCAAGTGCACTCCCTCCCCCAGTAAGTGCATTCACATCTTTGCCTGGAAGCACTTCAGATGCATGAGCCACTAATCAAAATGAGTTGCCTGGACAGCACTCAAGGCTTTATCCCTCTACACAACTGTAGTGGATTCACTCCACTTTTTAAAACTTCCCTTTCTTCAAAATAACTTCTCATTGCTTTGCTTAGCATTGCTTTTCGCATTTCAACTTGATGATATCATAAGGTTGCTCCATAACTAGTATATATAAACTAGTATATATATACATATAGATACACACACACACATATATATATATACACACATACACACACACACACACATATATATATACATACATACACACACAAACGCACACACATTTTATATATATATATATATATATATATATATATATATATATATATATATAAAATACACACACACACACACATATATATATATATATATATATACATACATACATACATACTCACACATACACAATCCATACATACACATAGAGAATGTCTGTGTTTGTGAGGATATACATATTGAGGTGTGTGTGTGTGTGTGTGTGTGTGTGTGTGTGTGTGTGTGTGTGTGTGTGTGATGCACATATAAACACACATAAATCAGCAAAAAGTAACTGAATACAAGATACATTTCAATTCACTCTGGGGATTCATCAGTTTGTCAACAGAGGGAAGATCTTAGGAAATTTATTGAAAGCACTTTTTCTCGGGTGCTGGATATGTAAAAAGGTGGATGGTCGGGTGTATGTAGGAAAGATAAATGCGGGTTTGGATTTCTAACACCAAATCTTTCATATATACCAAAAGTTGACTTGGGAGTGTGAGTGTTTGTGCATTAAAGTTAGAGTAATGAATAGGGAAGGGGTGTGCTGCGCATGTTTGCTGTTGTATGCAATGTGTGTCTGACTGTCTTGTGTACTGGCAGTGTTACTGAAATGTTTTTTTTCTTAAGCTAGGATGTAGGGCTGGGGTTAGGGCTAAGGAATGCATACATTAGAAAGGATTGGCTGTGAACCTAACCCTGACCCTATACCTTACCTTAGGAAAAATCCTTTCTGTAACACTACCACTATTCAAAATATATTTGAAGGTAATGGTAGGCTTTCATTCAACCAATCACAAAAGAAAACTGTTTTTAGTTTGCAATCAGTTGTTGTTTTGGTGTGCTTGTTTTTTTTTTTTTGCAAGTATATCTTCAAAATGGTGGCATCCAACACCTACAGTGAATATAAAAAGTTTACACACCCCTCTTAAAATGATAGGTTTTTGTGATATAAAAAATGAGACCACAATAAATCATTTCAAAACGTTTCCCACCTTTAATGTGACCTATAACCTGTACAAGTCAATTGAAAAACAAACAAATCTGTTAGGGAAAAAATATAAAGAATAAAAAATGTACAATAAGCTGGTTACACAAGTGTGCACACCCTTAAACTAATACTTTGTTGAAGTACCTTTAGATTTAATTACAGCATTCAGTCTTCTTGAGTACACACCTGCCATCAATTAAAGAGGCTCTGATTAACCCCAAATAAAGTTCAGCTGTCATAGTAGGATTTTCCTGACATTTACTCATTTGCCTGCTACAGCAAAAGCCATGGTTCGCAGAGAGCTTACAAAGCATCAAAGGGATCTCATTGTTGAAAGGCATCAGTCAGGAGAAGGGTACAAAAAATTTCCACAGCATTGGATATACCATGGAACACAGTGAAGACAGTCATTATTGCAGACTATGCAACATTATAGTTAGCATACATATGTGTGTGTAGGCACAGCTCAGAGGACCCAACCCCACCCTTTAATAATGCAGCAGATAAATTAAGAAGTCACATCAACTCCATTACCTGCAATGGAAGAAACACATTTCAGAGGCGTAAGCTGGAGCAATACTTTTTCGTACATGTACTGCAATAGTCTGATAGAACTGTAAATGTATTCTGAGTTTGTTTCATGTTCGAAAACTGTGATGTGCATAATCCGCAGTGGTGGTGCTGCGGTAGCGTTGTCGCCTGACAGTAAGACGTTGTCCCATTCGATTTTCAGCTAGAGTGTCTTCTGTCTGGAGACATGCGTGAATGGGAGTACTTTCGTTGAAAGGTTGTGCATCAGGGCTGGCAACTCGGCACGTAAAAATCAACTGCCAATCATTAGCGGACCGGAGTTCCGCTGTGGCGACAACTAACCGGGAAAAAGCCGAAAGACAAGACTCATACAAATAACAACCTTCTCAGTAAGTAGTGTTATCTTGCAGCAGTACCAAAACTTTGCAACATTGTTTGCAGTTTGTTTAATTTTGCAACTTGAACCAAGCTTTGATCATACTGGGAACATTGCAGCAAAGCTACAAACTGCGACAGGTACAACTGGATACACAGTAAGATGTATAATGGAGCAACTAATACACATTCCACTGTACAGTTTTATACATTTATCGTCTCATTATTATGGAAAAGAATCATTGTTTAACTGGCAGGACTCATTTTTTTATAATGCATTGTAAGAAACGTAATTTTTTTTTTTGGTCTTGTAACTGGTTTGTAACTTAAAAGGGGACACAGTACCCCTGTCCACTGACAATGTAAATAACTACAACTGTGTTAGTATCTGATTAGGATGTGTATGTTTATAGAGGTGTGTATGCACATCTTTGGTTTATGTTTTATGACTAAAAATGTACTATGTTTTGGTTTCAGGAAATGTTGTTGTTTGTCTTTCAGCTTTTTCCCGGTAAGGGGTCGCCACAGCGGAACTCCGGTCCACTAATGATTGGCAGTAGATTTTTACGAAATGCCGAGGTGCCAACTCGATGCCCAACCTTCAACAATGGCACGCGCATTTACGCACGCATGTCTTCGAGCTACCCAACGCGGGAGGACATGCAGACTCCACACAGAAGGCACTCTCAAGCCAAGCCGAGAACCGAACGGGAGAACCTCTTGCTGTGAGGTAACAACGCTACCGCCGTACCACCGCGGAAATCGGTTTCGGGAAATAAAGAAGTGAAATATTTATATCATTAGCAACCCTCCTTCATTTTGTAGTCTTGCTGCTAAATATTTTACTTGTTTATTTGGTTTCAGGAAATAAACAAGTAAAATATTTACCAGCAAGACTCCAAGAACAAAATGAAGTAGGGTTGCTAATGATATACTTACCTTCAAAAAAAAATAAAAAATGGCTGTTCATGTCCCCCAAGGGGATGGCAGTTGTAAGCTGTGATGATGTACTAACAGTTTGTTTTTGTACACAAAGATTTGTTTTAGTATTTCTTCCCTGTCAATGCATATAATAAGGTAAAGTAATGAAACTCCATGTTCTTCCACAAGACTGAAAAGAAAGACTCATTTGCTTTTCTTTTGGGAGGGGGCAAACAACTCATTTGAGAACATGGATTTGCTTGTTTTATTGGCACAGAGCTCCTTTTGCAAATCTAAAACAGATTCTAGGTACAAAACACTCAATAAAGCCATCTGTATTTTAAGTAGTTAATATGAAATAAAATACAGGTTATGAAGCACAAGTACTCTGTCATGAAATACTAAATTTCATGAACACTGTCCAGATGTGGGACTTGCAGATATTGTTCCTGTGTCCTGATAAACCGCAAACTTGGGTATCCATACTCCACTGACATGGGTTAGTCTGTGAAATTGTCACTGTCGTGGCTGACCTTAGGCATAGGCCAACTTGGCAGCTTCCAATGGCACCACTCTGGCTTCCCTGGTAAGAGTGCATTTCAAGTATTTATTTAATGGTAATGAAAAGCTGCATTTCTTTGGTATAAAGTAAATACATAACAGAAAAGTGGCCCTACCAGAGAAGCATGAGCATTGTCCTAGGGAGGCAACCCTGTACATTTGTCCATTTGATTTGTTGTCCTCCTCCTTTTCTGGCCAAATTGTATCTAGACAATGAAGTCAACAAATCCAAAACTGTGAATATGCTACGTAAAGAGAAAGCTCGGTGGTGGCATGGGGTAATCTTTTTTCTTTTTTTTTAGTAGCAGACAACCACATTTTTTAGATAGCAAGGGGTCTGCTAGTCCTCATCTTTCCCTGATTTTGAAGAACGTGCCTTATTTTATACAATTTTTTGTTCTCTCATTTGTCATACCCCTCAACTGTCCAGTTTTTTGCCTCATACTGTTAGTATATTCCATGAAAAATCTTTGTTTTATGGCAAATCATTAAGAACTGAAGTCACTAAATACTGACATTTAAGTTTTATCCTACAGAAATGCATGCTAATGCAAAACCTGTTATTGTAGAAACTTTCTAAGTTTATAGGAACAATATTTAAAAATCTGTCTCTGATTTTGGGCATTTATCTCTCATTATTTTTACTTTGTTCACAGTTCTTATGGTAATAGGTTAAGGGGTACATCCCTCATATTGTTCCCAGTAAACCGATGAGTATTAGTCAGAATGTAAGACATTGGACTTCTGTGCTTCTTTTTCCCTCAGAAAATGTTTGTTGATACAAAACTTGCTTTACTAGCCAAATTAGTTCAAGTAACATGATAAAGCTGACATGTCTTTGGGAAAACAAAGTAGCTTATTTTTGCTCAGTATTCTGCCTTTGTAGGGTTACTCTGATTTGTGCAAAGGAACTTTAATGTCTTTAATGTATGAGTACTGTTTCCAGAGAACAAAGCTAAAATACAATCCATGGCTGCTGCTTTTAGCTATAACTGATGGGTAAGGATGGCAGCAGTGCGTAAAAAGTAACTGACTCACTTGCTTTCTCGGTTTAATCTCATGAACTGTGCCTTCACATTGCATTATGGGATATATTTAGCTTCCCAAAGAAACTAAATCTGATCATGTCTACCCCCATGAAGCCAGTCAAAAGTTACAAAAAAATTAGATTAACAATGACTATTTATTCTGTTCAGACAAGTTTGGATCAAGTAGTGAAAAGATAAAATAAACGACATATATACATTTTTTTTTCAGTTTTTCCTGCGGTGGTCCTTTAAAGAAAACTCTCTGGAGACTCACTGATATCTGCATCTTGCCCTGCAATAGGTGCCAAATGTTGTCACAGAAACAATAAGAAGCTACACTGATAGTTTAAGAGAAAAGCTGATAATTTTTTCATTACACAGATAATATATTACACCACCTGTAGCAATTCTGTAAATTTTTAAAAAAATGTTTTTGCAAATAGAGAGGTATTATCTCAATACAGACCAAATACCAGTTTGAAAGAATGCATAGATAAGAGTGTGGGCCTTTCCCCTTTTTTTTTTTTTTTTTTAATTTTAAGAGACTGGGCTTACACTATCCCAGAGTTATCAATAACATGATTATTAGAAAGATTTCCCTTAGTTTTAACTGGACACGTTTTTTTTTAAGGAAATTATTACAACTTCATAATTTCACAGTAACCATTTTTTGCATCAAATGTAGGTTTGGCCAGTTTGCCTCAATTTAGAATGATAGCTTACAAAATAATGAATGTGTCAATATTAATAACATTTTCTCTTTTATGACTAACAAACCATTTAAATGTACGACTAGAAGTTCATGTTCACTACAAAAACATAGAACACATTTTATGACACAGTGTAGATGGTTTGTATAAAACAATATATGATAACAAGTGATAAATCTATATCTTAAGAGAAGTACCTGAATTTATGCCCAAGCATGTATACAGTTACCGAAGTTCAGGAAACTAAGAAGGTCCATAATTCACACTTTTGATATACTCATCTCTGCAAATCACAAATAACTCATAATTAACCACAGTTGAGCAACACTTCACAAAGCAATCCAGCCGCATTTGGGGATACTAGAGCAATAGGTATGTAAAACACTGCTCTTTTTTCACTATGAAACATTTTGACAATGCTTAGTGGCTTTAGGCAGTTAGTTTTATAGATGAATTAGAATAGCAGGAGTCCCCGTGGACTATGATGTTTGCAGATGACATTGTGATCTGTAGTGAGAGTAGGGAACAGGTGGAGGAGACCCTGGAGAGGTGGAGATATGCTCTAGAGAGAAGAGGAATGAAGGTCAGGATTAAGACAGAATATATGTGTGTGAATAAGAGGGAGGATAGAGGAATGGTGAGGATGCAGGGAGTAGAGGTGACGAAGGTGGATGAGTTTAAATACTTGGGATCAACAGTTCAGAGTAATGGTGAGTGTGGAAGAGAGGTGAAGAAGAGAGTACAGGCAGGAGGGAGTGTTGGAGAAGAGTGTCAGGAGTGATTTGTGACAGACGAGTACCAGTAAGAGTAAAAGAGAAGGTCTACAAGAGGGTAGTGAGACCAGCTATGTTATATGGGTTGGAGACAGTGACATTGACAAAAAGGCAGGAGTCAGACCAGCTATGTTATATGGGTTGGAGACAGTGACATTGACAAAAAGGCAGGAGTCAGAGCTTGACGTGGTAGAGTTGAAGATGTTAAGATTTGCACTAGGTGTGACAAGGATGGACAGGATTAGGAATAAGTATATTAGAGGGTCAGCCCAGGTTGGAAGGTTTGGAGACAAAGCCAGAGAGGCAAGATTACGCTGGTTTGGACATGTGCTGAGGATGGATGCAGAGTATATTGGGAAAAAGATGCTAAGGATAAAGCTGCCAGGTATCAAGAAAAGAGGAAGGCCTAAGATAAGGTTTATGGATGTGGTGAGGGAGGACATGCAGGTGGTTGGTGTGACAGAGCAAGATGCAGAAGACAGGAAGAAATGGAAACAGTTGATTTGCTGTGGCGACCCCTAACGGGAGCAGCCGAAAGAAGAAGAAGAAGAATAGCTAAATAAAAGCAACAATAGATGTCACTGGAATTTTTTCCCCTCTAGACAGAAAAAAAAGATGAAATAATGAAGGTTTCCTGGTACTTTGCTATCTGAAGCAGACATACAGGCTGTACTTTTAGAAAACAGATACAACTACAGCTGTCAGGAATCATCTAATCTGAGACTTTGAATGTTAAAATTGTACTGAATCTGCAATAATGACTGTGCCAGATGCCATACAGTATCTTTTCAAAGACCAGTTAGAGTAGCTTGTCATATAATATATGATATGCTAGTCTGACTACGTATTTAAAAATATATTTTTTCATGACATAACATTTTTAAGTATTTGTGGAATTTAAACCTGGGAAACACAGTTCCCCCACATAAGTTTACTTGAATTAAGCAAGGTGATTTTTAAAACACTTCCAAGACCAGATGATGAGTTGGACTGGGGACCTTCTTATTTTTGCTAAACTGACTGTGAAAGCATCATTAAAATGATCTCAATTGTTCATCCAACATACTTTTGAGTAGATTCTGGATTTACTGGGTTAGTATTTTGATGCCTGGATTTTCTGGGTTCAGTCCTTTCACAGTGTGACTCTCTAACGGAAAGCATTTCTTTTCAATCAAAAAAAAAAAAAAAGGCAGACCCAAGTAACATCCATGCTTAACAAACCAGATTTCAAACCAGAAAGTCAAGTAGATTACCACTGTGGTCACAAGGCATTCTTTTTGTGAAAAGACAACTCTAAAAATAGTTTGTGCTAACTGAAGTCACGTATGTCTTCTCAAGATCTCTTGCAATCTTGTCAGGCTGATATTAGATCATAATACGGGACCAAGCCCAGCCTAACAACTATTAGAAATTACCTTTTTAGTTGTAATGAACCAATGACTGTATTCTCTCTTGCTTCTCCTTGATCTCTCATTTACTTGAGACACCGTGGACCATACAATTTTTTGGTAAATCTGTAGATTCACTGTGGTCTTACTTTTAAAGCCCTCAACTGCCTGTAGAGATAAGAAGCAAACTAACCACAATAGGTGGAACCAAATATTCATATACAAGCTACTCTATACTAAAGGGATATCCAGTGTTTCATTTGGCACCTTTACTGTACAGTGTTTATGATGCCACTATGAGATGTCACTTGAAGGAGGGGAGTGTAGTAACACTTCTAATCTGATAGCACACAGTTGTAACTTCTTTCAGAAGCATAGGTCACCATTTACTGCCTTAAAGGACTGCCTGGAAGCTGTCCTTCAGTATAAAAATTACTCATTTAAAGCAAAACACAATCTAGTCAAGATGGAGGCAATGATCAAGCATGTGACCATTTAACCCACGCACGCTCCACACCTCTCCCTATAATGTTAAACGTTGGGAGGAGTAGACTGTTGTATGCACCTGCATGATGTGCACATGACCTGAATGTGTTCTTGAATGAAAGTCATCCGTTTGCTAAGAGTAGCAATATCTTATCTTCAAGACATAAAATTAAGCCAAGCACCCCAACATCCTCCAAGAACCACGCAAAACTTGTTCATGTACTTGCTTCTACCTTACTAACTTACTGTAATGCATTTTACGGTGAGCTTTTGGATGGTGGGCTCAACAGGATTGTGCAGTAGCGCTCTTTCTCAAAACAAAGAGATTAATCTAATTAATCTACTAGCTCTTACCTGGAGGGTAAATGTTCTCTTTTAGAGGTGGTGGTTAGACATTGGAGTCCGTACTTAGCTTAACCAGGATACCTTTCCAAACAGCACTTCTCCTTTCAGGAGATAAGCAGTGTAAAAACTATCTAGTCTTGAGCAGTAACCTAATGATTTTAGCCTTAGCCTGGTCAGTATGATATCTGAATGTGATGGCATGGTCAAGTCAGATCCAGTTGTATTTGAATGCTTCAGTGGGACAATTGGAGAGATTATCTTATTATTAATGTACAAGTCAGAGCTCTGGTCTTGCATTGATTAAGAGTCTGTTAGTGACAAACCATCTTGATAAAAGCTTAAGATCAGACATAACAGTGGGAGAAAAGCTAGACCTACAGAACAACTTTTCATCAATGTGCACTAGTACTAGAAGTTTCTGAATATCAAATGGCTAGTTTGTTTATAAAGGAAAAGAATAGTACAGGATCAATAATTGATCCCTGGGGACACATGGGAAAGGAAGGACAGTGCTATATATTGAGTTATTAACTTTCACTGCAAATGCTCTGTGGACAAGACAGAATAACTATAGGCTCTGTTACTAAACCCAATTAAAGTAAGGGCAACTTGAAGTAACTTGTGGTCTACCAAGTTGAACGTTTTTCTTAGGTCACTGAAAGTTATCCCAGTCAAATTTCCCTTGTCACACTGAGAATAATGTTATAACTGATACTCTAGAGAATGCCCGTAGTGTTCCTCTTGAACCAGAAACCATGCTGTTGTTTAGGACAGGATTTCATACATTTCAATTTATCAACTAACTTGGGAGTAGATATTTTATTCCCCAAGAATATTTACCTAGTACTGCTATGATAGGGATAGTTTAAAAATCACCTGCTGAATTGGAATTTAGGCTCTTTGAAGGCAGCTGAACTGAAGCTTATTTCAACATATGGGAAAAGGTGCACCAAGGCAGAGTGAAAGATTAAAGGTGTGGTGTAAAGGGATAGTACACTCCATGCACAATTTAGTGAACCAAATAAAGGATCAGAGCCTGGTGGGCTTTTGTCAGTAATTCTATTACTGTGGTGTGAAATATATTTAAGGTGGAAAGGGAGGACTGGGATTTTTTTGTGGAGGTGTAGCTTTTGTGGTCCTTGACAAATGAAGATGAAAGTTACTGGAGAATTCTCACTCCCTTTTTGCTTAGAAACATAACATAAAGCATTTATTTCCAAATTAAATAGTTCCTTATAGAAAAAAAATGCATACAATAGCTTTAAAACCCATAATAAGAAACTAATTACCTTAGCCAAATCTCCCCCAGCCCTCAAAACCAACCTTAAGGTTACACTGATGGGACCGGTTGTAATATGGAGGTCAAGTACAGAGTGGTTCTTGGTTTTTAGGTTAGGCCTGGTGGGTTTGAGAATTATCTGCAAAGTATTCAGTGACATAAAAAAAGCTTCATTCTTGATTATAGCTTTTGCTCAGAAAGTTGAAGCTAAGATTTTCTACTTCCAATAAAGTTACTGCTTGTTACTGCAACAGTGAGAAAGGTATTTCTGAGGTGGTAATTGTAGTGAAGTAAAAGTAAAACAGGAGCCACCCATTATAAGTGGAGAGCTGCACCAAAACAGACAGTAGGGCTTCTATTTTAAAACTAATGTGACTAACAGACAAAGCCTGGAAATCCTTACAAACTCAAATAAATGTTATCAAGCACCTCAGAAATACAACCAAACGTAGCATAAACTAGACAAAACATTGCTACTGTAGCATGCAAGAAACTCACCAAAACAATCCAAAACTCTTTTAGGCATCCATTACAAACTTACTAAATCTAGTTTGCAATTCACCAGTAAACCCATTACCTGAAGATGCCCCAGCACAAATATCTGACAAATTTAATAATCACTTTATACAACCCATCACCTCAATACTAAAAATCAGCACTATGTCCAATTCAAAACCTTGCTAGAAACCACCTCTCACTTAGCCTCTGTCTTTAAAGCTTGCATCCACCCTATCATTACAAAAATCATAAATAAATAAATGAAAAATAAAAACAACTCATCAAACTGAAAGCCACAAGCCTGGCCACAGACAGCCTTCCACCAGAATATCGGAAAATATCTGCTGAGGGCCTTTCCTACTTTATAGCCATCCTAAATAATTGAAAAATGCATACAACTCAATTACTTAACTACTTCAGTAAAAATACATTTCTTTCAACACAACATGGCTTTCAACCCAACCATAGTACCACCACAGCCTTATTAAATTTTACTATCATCGTCAATAAAAAACAAATTCTAACAGTATAGTTTCCTCAGTATCTCTTGACTTGTCAAAAGCATTTGACAGTCTCCCATCATTTACTACTACAAAAGCTCTCTTCTCTAGGCCTCTCTCTTAACCGCAAAGATTACAAGAACTGACCCAAGAATCCTTCACGTCCACTGAAACCTGGCTAGACAACTCACAACTACTACTGAACCACCCACCCTCAAATAACTATGTCCCAAAATCATAGTCTCTTTAAGAAGTCCATACCAGAGTATAAGGGTGTAAACATAATTAACTTAATATAATAATTACATCTTTGTAACACAGCTAGCATATTTTTGATTAACACAACAACAGCTCTCAACTAATTAGGAACAAATATCAACAGAACTTATTGCCTACCCTGTAGCCATACTTATAAATAGATCTATATCTGAAAATATAACCCCTGATATCTGGAAAATATCCCACATAATCCCACTTCACAAAAGAGGTAATTCAAAAGAACTGACAAATTACTGCCCAATTGCCATTCTCTCCCCCTTATCTAAAATCCTAGAGAGGTGTAAACATGTTGAAGTCATAGAATACCTATATACTCACAAACTTCTGACCAATACACAACATGGATTTCAGCTTTTTCATAGCACGACCACTGTCTTAATGTCATTTACAGACATAGTTAATAACCATAATGGAAAATTTGTATCTGCCCTCTTTCTGGACTTCTCCAAGGCATTTGATACAGTTGCACATAAGAAACATATTAATGTTCTCTCCAATCTAAATCTCAGTAAAAATACTATTGCCTGGTTCTACAGCTATCAGGTAGACAGCAAGCAGTGCAATGGCAGAAAGACCTCTCCTCTCTACTTCCAGTTACTCTAGATGTTCCCCAAGGCTCCATCCCTGGACCCCTACTATTCTCTATTTTCACTAATAACCTTCATACCTCTACACTACATGTTATTGTCATACAATATGCAGATGATTCCACATTAATATGTACTGCTTTCTTCCTTCAAGATCTTCATTCACCAACACAAGCTTTGTTTCTCTCTGTCGAATCTTGGCTCTCCAATTCCCAGCTTATTCTAAATCTTAATAAAACCAAACTGCTGCTCTTCCACCCAACTAGATACACTTCATTATCCCCACTTTTAATATCACATCTAAAAATAACATCATTATCCCACCCATCACTCACATTAAATTACTTAGGGTTGAAATTGATTGTAATTTGAGATGTGACATTCACATCTCCCAAACTATAAAGAAGATCCACAAAAAATTGGATGTCCCATACAGAATAAGCAATTTCTTACAAGAACTACTAAAGAAATAATTGCTCACACACACCTCCTCTCAACACTTACCTATGCTTCTCCAGTTTTCACTAATCTAAGAAAAACTGACATTGCAAAACTAGAATCATGCTAAACTAAAATTGCTAGATTTGCCACAGACAATCCTTATAGGTCCCACCATTGCATAGCTCTAAAACAACTTAAATGGTTAAAACTACCACAACTCCTTTTTAACCAACTTAGTCTAGCCCATAAAAGTCTCTATCACCCCCCCAAAAAACTCTAAAAAACCTAATTCATCCCTACATCAGTAATAGACTGTTACGCTCCAATAATAAACTTCTCCTAGGCATAACTAAAGCCAATAATACAGTAGGCAATTACCTTTTCTCAAAATTTATAAGTAAAAAATGGAATTCTTTACCTCCCAACTTAACAAATACAACCTCAATTACAATATTCAAAATATCCTTAAAAGCTCACCTCACCGATACATGGATACACCTGGTTACCACCAATTAACAATACAGCAACTTCCTCCTTGCTTTTCTCAACTATGTCTAATACTTCCTGTTGGTTTCCCTGACTTAGGTAATACAGGGTAAATTTCTCAGACTTATGCTTGACTATCCTTCTCACACCTCCAGTATTCAGATCCCATCCCTTAATATTAAACTGTCTATTATAATTGCCATTAACAAAACTTGTATCATTGTAAAATCCTTCTTCTTCATAACATTTTCTGTAAATTGTAAAACTGTATACATTTGCTTCTATGTATATTTTTGTGAATTTCTTCATTTTGTAACAATTATTGTTCATCGGTATTTGTTGTTATGAATTATTTCATTTACTGTAAAAATTACTGTTCATAATCATGGAGCTTTTCTCCCCGGGCCTCCGCAGAAAAAGGATGTGTCCAGTCAGACTTTCCAGGTAACCAAATGTAAAATAAAATAAATAAATAAAAACCAGGGACAAATCTAGAAAAAAGTGGGGACAATCAAAGTCATTTTTAAAATATAGCACATCCGCGGTGGTGCAGCGGTAGCATTGTTACCTCACAGAAAGAGGTTCTCCCGTTCGATTCTCAGCTGGAGTACAGGGAGTGCCTTCTGTGTGGAGTCTGCATGTCCTCCCCACAGTTGGGTGGGCGTTCGAAAGACATGTGTAAATGGGCGTGCCTTCGTTGAAGGTTGAATGTTGACCTGGCACCTCAGCGTTCGTGAAAATCTACTGCCAATCATTAGCGGACCGGAGTTCCGCTGTGGCGACCCCTAACCGGGAAAAGCCGAAAGACCAACAACAACAGTACTATTAAATTCAGACATTGACAGAATAACAGAATGCAAATCAATATATATTGTCTGAAGTAAAATAAGTTTATAACTTTAATTATTTTCATTATTTATTAAGCGTAATTCACCATCTTTTCTTCAAAAGTCACCAGTTGTGGGTGGGATTAAGAGGGACAGAGTTAAAATTTGAGTCAAAATCAGGGACAGTTGGGAGGTATGAGCCCAACTACACCAATAAAGGACATCTGCTAAAGGGTAAACCGGGGTGATGTGTTTTTATTATCCTGACAGCTTAAACAATATCAAGAGGCCAATACCTCTCAACTGTACAGATTTTTGCCTTATGTTTTTGGTCTGTTTCTCTTAAAATTGTGGTTTTCTGGCAAATCTATGGTAAATTATTGAGGGCGGAAGTCAGAAAATAATGACATTTGAATTTCAGACTTCATACCCTCCAGAAAATTCATGCTAATGCCGAACCTGTTATTCTATCAACTTTTGTAAGTTTGTAAGAGCAATATTTCAAAATTATCCATATTTTGAGGCTTTTGTCCCCCCATTATTTATGACTTTGTCCAGATTTTTTGTTCTAAGAAGTATGATCAAGACTACTACTTAGGAAAGTATCCATTATTCCAGTAACATCTATAGGACTCTCATCTGTACAGATTTTCACAAAATGTTCATATTTTTAGTCGGTTTCTCATAAAATTCAACTACCCTAACATAGACTGGGAGCATTACTCTAGCTCCAACACCCTAGCCCGAAGGTTCCTAGAGTTTATAAACTCAAATTCTATGGAACAACTTGTTGCCACTCCCACAAGAGGGGAAAACATACTGGACCTGATCATCACCAACATGGGGACTCTATGCTCCAGACCAGAAGTGTATCCCTCACTGGTAAGATCAGACCATAAACTAATCTCACTAGATATTCACATCCCGACCCCGACCCCAGCCCCTGCCCAGAAAACCACAGTGAAAAACTTCTCTAAAGCAAATTTCACACTCCTCAAAACCGAGGTGGAATCCTTCAAAGCCCCCGGGCCTCTGGAAAATACGGCCCAGACCGCAGAATCCTTTATAAACGCATTCTATGAACACCTTCAGGAATGCATGGATCATGCAATCCCAAATAAAACCAAGACCCAATCCTCCAAAGTTAGGCGTCCTGTCTGGTGGATCCCAGCCATAAACAAACTATATAACAGAAGGAGGAAGCTACTACATGATACAGCAAAATCCCAAAAAGGGAAGGCATCTCTGATCAGTATTAGCAAAAAAACTACGGGCACTCATAAAATCGTCTAAGGCCAGCATTGAGAGAAAAATTGCATAGGACACTAAGGATAATCACAAGGCTTTCTTTAGTTATGTTAGGAACCTGGGTGGGAATTCCCAGATATGCTCAGAATTAGTCCAAAATTACAAAAAATACACAGAACCCACAGACATTGCCAACATCCTAACTGACAGGTTCAGCGCAAACTTCTCCCCCCCTTCCCCACCAAAAGGGCAAATATCTATCCCAGCAGAGTGCTGCCCCCCTGAAATCTCAGATGCTCAGGTAAGAGCCGCCCTCTCCAAAGCAAAAAACACAGCATCAATGGGACCAGACGGTGTCCCAGGCTGTGTCCTACATAAACTCCAAGAAGAACTAAACCCAAACATAAAACTACTGTTCAATCTCAGCCTTACTACAGGATATGTACCCAAAGAGTGGCGTACAGCAACAGTGGTCTCTCTCCACAAAGGTGGTGCCTCAACGGATCCTGGAAACTATCGCCCCATAAGCCTGACTAGCTTGGTCTGCAAAGCTATGGAAAGGATCATCATGGACCTAATAAATAAAGATATTGGGGACCTACAGACACTGGATCCTACCCAGTTCGGCTTTGTTAAGGGCAGATCCTGCCTCTTAAACCTGGTTGATTTCTTTGAAACAGTCACCAAGGCCATTGACGAGGGGAAGGTGGTCCACACAGCCTACCTGGACCTTGCAAAGGCCTTCAGTACAATACCCCACTCGGGCATTATAGATAAGCTCACCAGCTTAAATATAAACTCCTATGTCACTAGATGTGTTGCAAACTGGCTCAAGGACAAAACCCACATGGTTAGAATTGCTGAAGCCATGTCAGACTCCAAACCAGTTACAAGTGGTGTCCCACAAGGCTCAGTCCTGGGACCTCTCTTGTTCTGTATATATTTCTCGGAGGTACAGGCTAACACGGAAGGACCATGGCTGACCAAGTTCGCAGATGACTGCAAACTGGGCACCATAATCGACTCTCCAACTGACACAAGCATCCTACAAAAGGGCCTCATAGAAACAGACAACTGGTGCCAGAGCCATGGCCTCAAGCTAAACGCCAAAAAGTGTATAGTCATCCCCTTTGGCAAAAACAAAGTGCCCACAAATTACCACATACGTGGTAATCCATTAAGTACGGAAGAAGTAATTAGGGACCTGGGGACCCAAGTTGATAGCAATCTCTCATTTGACAACCACGTGGCCAAAGTGGTTAGAAAAACATTTTATATAGCCCACCTAATCATGAAGGGATTCACATCTAGATCAGGGGAGGTCATCGTGCCTCTGTACTCATCCCTCATCAGGCCCATAATTGAGTACAATGTCCCTTTTGGGATGTACCTTACCAGACACCTGCAGCAACTGGAAAGACCCCAAAAGTACTTCACCAAGAGGATCAAAGGGCTCAAACAGATGCCATATGCTGCCCGGTTAAAGAAACTCCAGCTCTACTCAGTGGCATACCGCCTGCTCAGAGGCGATCTGTGCCTGACACATAATGCTATGTCCAACCCGGAATTAATGGACATGCTGCACCTCAGAAAATCCAAATCCCATCAAGCTACGCGCTCGAGAAACTTGAACCTCAGCACTGAAATAAATAGGACATGCTGGAGGGACAGATTCATAACCCAGAGGCTCCCTTCACTCTGGAATAAAATCCCAGTCCAGGTTAGGCAGAGTCCCTCATTGACTCTCTTCAAGAGGAATCTTGATGAGTGGATGGGAGATAGTAGGTTTACCCCGGGTATCACTTCTGTGTCACTGTTAGACAGAGGCACAGTATACTAACCTGGAAAAAGAGCACAGCAAAATTCATTTAAAATGGGTGGCGAAAGCCAAACACACTCTAGCTAGGCTTATAAATGCCCTAAGGCAGATAGCCTAGTATGACCCTATAATTGTGAGTTTTTTTGTCAAGTCACTGGCAAATCATTGAGGACCAAATTCAGAAAATAATGAGACATTCGAGACTCAGATTTCACTCCCTTCAGAAAATGCATGCTAATGCAATACCCGTTATTATATCAACTTCTCAAGTTTGTAAGAGCAGTATTTATTTATATCTTTGTTGTCACAAATTCATGCTCTAAGAGGTTGAGAGGAATACGCAGTGTAGAAGAACTTATTTCCTAGACCAGAATTCCAGTTCAGTGAAGCAGGTACTAATGAATATAAAACGTATTCTTTTGTGAGAGTTTACTAAGTTCTCGAAACACATTGCGGATTGCTCAAGAGACCTTTCTGTACTTAAACACTCACCATCTCCAACTCTGTCAGCTCTCCGGTGATTACTACGACTCATTCTTTACTCGTTTTCAGTCCGCCCGCCCCGTTCCAGATTTATCCGAATGTCTTCTAGCAAAGGCGGGCTGGGAGAGGGGCGTTTCCTCGCATATCACTTTACATCTTCATTGCCAGGCACAGAGGCACCTTGCTGGATACGAACACCAACACCGTAGGTGATACACCGAAGTCGCTGCATAGTTTTACGATCCGGAAGTGACGTTCCAGCATACAACTGAGATTGTCTCCAAAAAAAAAAACATTAATATAGCTAGTCATATCAGCTGTATTAGCATTCAGACCACATGGCATTCAAGAGTAAATAATTTGTAATCTTTTTGCCCAAGAATCAGACACAAAGCCAAAATTAATGGGGACAAAAGTCCACGTTCAAGAGTTGTTTTTCACTATTAATCTAACGCTCTGAAAACAAAATCTGTACAACACGTTTTGTATCCGCATGCTTTTTTCCAAATAAGAATGAAACGCTTACTGAGATACACTAGTCCTCAGTCAGCGAATATCAGAAAATCAAACTAAATCTAACATTTTAGGACGAGGGGCAGAGCAAACTGCAAACTATAAGGCAACACCAAAGACGTTCTGCAAAGCATTAAGGAACAGCTGGGTATGCATGACAGCACCAGCAATAGTACAACAAAGTTTACACAACTTTTTATTTGTGACCCTCACAATTTACTTGCTAAAACACCTACAACTCTTTTATTTTGGTTGTCCCATTAAAACGATTCTAAAACATAAGCAGGGGAGACTGCAGAATTTTTTGCAGATGGGGGGTGCAAACCCAGAGCCCCCGCCCACACACAGACACGCACGCAGCCATTCCAGTGTCCCATTACTTGGCTATTTCTCCCCAGTTCCATAAACACTGTTCAAAACTGTCAAGAGTGCATACTGTTTTATGGTTTACCTCTACAATGATTACAGATATTTGGATTTGATTTACAACTTTTATTTCAAATTTTATAGCACAAACACTGACATTTGCTAAACAAAGCAATAGTCTTACAGTGAAAACAGACTTAGCATTAAAGCTTCTCTACCTTTGAAATTCACATTCTCTGAAACAGTATTGAAACTCACATTCAAAGAAAATGCATTTGGCCAGTGGCAGGTTAAGTTTACCTTTGGGCTGTTTTCAAACCATAGGCCCCTTACACACATTTTTAGGGCCATGCAAAAGTTCCTTTGATTCACCTTCCTGATTGCAGTAATTATAATATATAACTGAATTATATCCTGTGTATAATACACCACTTATTACAGTGTGTTTTAAATTTTTAAATTTATAGTTTTGAACATTTTTCCAGTAAATGAAACAAAACATATGAACCAGTAATGACAAACTGCCCAACTCAGAACATTTCAACCATAAAAGGCCACTCAAAATTGTCTCATTACAATCTGCCAGTATCGGTCAATATACAATATACATTATCTCTGCAGAAGTAAAAGTCATCTGAATAATTCCACATTAAGAGTTCTAAGACCAATGAATATATTTTGGTGTTTCATCTACAAATTCAGTGCCCGTTGCCCTTAAAGAATAAATTGCTTATGTTACACTAAAAAAAATGGCAAGCTGGTGTATTGCAATAGGGAATGGGTGGCAAGCTGAAAAACGGGATCATAGTTACTAGACATCTCATCCAAAGGAGGATATACTCAGGACTGCAGCACCTCACCTCCTTAAAATACAAATCTACATGGTGTGGGAGTAGAACCTACAGCCCTCTACATCAAGATGCAATTATTCTACCCGCTGTGCTACTAACACTACTTTAAAATTCTATACCACAATAGTGATACCATTTGCTAAACAAAACAGTTGCACATTTTAAGCAGACAGCATGAGTAGCAGTAAACTTCTCTTCCCTTAAAACTCACAATTCCTTGAAAATGCACTTGAAAATAAATTCCACCTGCTAACTCTAACTAGGGCATTTCACTCTCTCACACACCTCAACCTCTTAGTGCAAGAAATCTGGACAAAGCCTAAAATAAATAGGGACAGATTATAAATATTGCCTTCATGAACTTAGAAAAATTGCTAGAAAAACAGGATTTGTGTTAGTATGCATTTTTCCAAAGGATATGACGTCTAAAACTCAAATGTCTGATATTATTTAGCAACTTCAATCCTCTTTAGGAGGAATATGGGGCAAAAATCTGAACATTCTAAAAAAACCTGGACAGCTGAGGGGTATGCTACATTCCTCTTATACATACATACATACATACCTCTCAATCTCTTAGCACAAGAAATCTGAACAAAGTCTGTTATAATGTTGGGGACAAAGGTCCAAAACTAGGGACACATTTAGAAACTTGCTAAAATAACAGGATTTGTGTTAGAATGCATTTTCTAAAGGATATGAAGTCTGAAACGTAAATACGTGTCATTATTTAGTAACTTTAATCCTTAGCTCATCCCAGTGATTTATCAAAAAAAAATTATGAGGAGCAGACAAAAAATATAAAGCAAAAATCTGGACATTCTGTGAAAATCTGTACATTTGAAAGGTGTGATACACACACACACACACACACACACACACACACACACACACACACACACACACACACACACACACACACACACACACACACCTACCTCCTTAGAAAGTGGATAGAACAACAAGGTTTGGATTAGTTTGCATTTTCTGAGGATATGAAGTCTAAAACTCAAATGTCTGCCATTATTTTCTGACTTCAGTCCTCAATGATTTACCATAAAAAATAATTTTATGAGAAACAAACCGAAAATATGAGTCAAAAATCTAGATAATTGTGAGGTATGACCCACCCTTACACACACTCCTACTCCCTCTTACTTACACACACACACGCACACACACACACACACACACACACACACACACACACATACACACACACGCCCCTGCCTCCATCTTACAAACACACACACAGACCTAACTACTTCTTACACACACACACACACACACACACACACCACTACCTTTATCTACCTACTTCTTACATACAGGCATACACACCCCTACCTACCTACTTGTTACATCCACACACCCCTACCTACTTTTTACACATACACACCTCTTAGACACACACACGCACTGACCTACCTCTCACCTGCACCTTCGTATGCAGTCCAAACATCGTCTGGAATTCAAATTCCCTGCCGGTGCGGAAGATGAGGACGTAAACCATTGGTTGCACAGATGCAGAAGCGTCTGTGCGACTGGACGCAAAGGGCATTCTTAAAGAAGAATGCCCTTAAAAAAATAATGTACTATTTTTTTTTTTTTTTTTTTTTTTTTTTATTAAAAGAAAATTAATCTCCTGACCAGCCCGTTCCAGAGGGGTGTAAGTGCACCCCCTTGCACCTGCCTCCGGGTGCCCTTGGTCATAAGACATTTATTCTACAAATTTGGTAAAACGTGAGATACATGTCATTTTTATGTTGTTTGCTATTTATTTCTCGGCTTTGTTTTACAACACTACCCCACCAGATGCGCAGTACCAAGGACCACCCAACACCCTGCACATGATGATTTCTTTTCTATATGTGTGAATAAACATCATTAGATCTGCTTCCCTCACATGAATATTCATCCGGGATTGCCGGATGAAGAATAATTAAATTGTATGTTTCTCATGAAAATCTGGTGAATTGTTAGTGCCTTCTCACTCTTATTTTGGTTCCCCATTTATAGCTAATTAATTGCTTTCAGTACTTTTGTCGCTGGTTTGACACTGGGAAAGTAAGAGTAAGTGAGAGTTTTGTCCTCCTGTTTTTAGACAACAAACTCATTCTGCCACACAAAGCAAACAGTTAACTTTTTTCTGCCCTTTTCTTGTATCATGCCTATTATGCATTGCTTTTGCATCAGCAGCAATGTAATAATGATATTATGATAGCAGTCCTGCCTTGAAATGATTCATCTTGTACCTACCTCCCTCCTAGTTGCAGTTTCCTGCCTATGTGATGTCTGACAAACAATAAAGAGACAGCAAGTCTTGGCCAGCAGCAGTCTCACTGGAAGATTGAAATGAAGGGACAAACACACACACACAGAGCCAGATCAAGGTCATATGGGGCCCTAGACAGGACACTGTACTGGGGTCCCCATCACATGACATTGCAACCTCGTCATACTTCCCCCATCATGCACAATTCTTGCTTGTTGCATTTAGTCTCTCCAGTACATTTCCCCACGCAAGCTTTACAGTTTAACTTTATGTGATTTTTCGCTTTGAGAAAGCATCCATAAGATCATCATACTCCAAGTGTTTGACCAAAGCCAATTCCAGTGCTAACAAAGATAAAGCAGATAACTCTTCTTGGCCCATGAATGTTCTTCTTTCACTTTTTACCCTTTTTAAACAAGAGAAGGACCTTCCCCACTGGCATTGGCAACATGCATACACAGGAATATACAGAGCAGAGTTTCAACACTGGGGAATGCTTTCTCTACGTCTGGTCAACAATATACTGTCTCACTGAAACAGGGCTTTTTTTGCAAGTCTGGGAGATAAAAGAGGAGACCTGCAAGAATTCTTCTGTGGAGCACTCTTCCAGATCATCTGTATAGTAGTTTTGAAAGCTTTTTGCACAGCTGCATAATTCAATATGTGTCACCCTGGTAATTTCAAGTTTAAAATTCCAAAGCAGCTATGAAGTACGTTTTAGGACTGGCTTCTGTTTTTTTTTTTTAATTCTACAGCTAGACTATCTGTAATTACATTAAATGTCTCAAAGATGAATTTGTCTCTTGCAGAGAAATCTTGTTCACTGGTTTGTGCTTCATCGTGGAATAGTTTTGGTTGCTTTGTTCGACTTCCTTCAGCTGCATAGGTATGGTTGGTAGTCATTTCTTTGGCTTGACACTGCCTAATTAGTACATATGCATTCCTGACAATAGTTTTAAACAGCCTCTTCTGTAGGGGGTCCAACAATCTCAGGTGGAAACAAAACACAACAACAAACCGTGATAAAAAAAGCCCTCTGAAATGCTGTTTTATTTACAATAGCTGCATGTGTGTATATACATCTAAATATGTGTATGTGTGTCCGTATGTAGTATGTCCATGTTTTTACGTGTGTGTGTGTGTGTGTGTGTGTGTGTGTGTGTGTGTGTGTGTGTGTGTGTGTGTACCAGCCCACTGCAATACCTATATTAACTTTCAGCTTTGTTTTCTATAATCAGAAGCAGTCACCATTCATAGATCTCAACACATCAGGGATAAATCCAAAAATAATTGAGGAGCAGTCCAGACAATCAGAAACACTTAATATTATTACTATTAACTTGAGACACTGGCAGAATAATAAAAATGAATCAATATATATTTTACTAAGTAAAAGAAGTCCATAATTGTAATAGTGTCATGTCATTGTTTAATATTATTCACCACATATTCTCCAAAGGTCATCAGTCAGTCACCAGATATAATTAGGGACAATCAAAGACACTAAAAATAGTAATACTATTAGCCTGAGACACAATAAGAAAAGTGAATTCATATACATTTTCTGAAGTCTGTAACTAATTATTTTCATTATCTAAATGTAAATTAATTTACCACCTTTTTTCAAATAAATAAAAATAAGAAATAAACACACTTTAGGAGGGATTAAGAGGGACAGCCTTTATCCTGACTGCCTAACGTGGCAGAATTTGGAAAGAGAAAATAACTATCATTGTCCTTCTGTGTATTAATTGACTACTGCATACCTTTCAATCTCTTAGTACAAGTCTGCTCAAAGGCCCAAAAATAAAGAAAACTTGCTCTCTTATAACAGGAATTGTGTTGTTGGCATGCATTTTCTAAAGAATACAGAAAGTGTGTACAGCCTTATTGTTTATTAGTATTATATCCTCAGTGATTTGCCAGGTATGAGGAATACAGACCTAACATACGGGGCAAAAATCTATACATTCTGTCCAAACCTTAACAGTTAAGAGAGGTACATGAAACCTCTTAGCACAACTGCACAAGACAAAAAAAAAATAGGATGTTATTTTCCCAACTCTCAGAGATGTCTGGCAGTGGTAAAGAAGTAATCACATAACATGCTACCACACAAACACTGGTAAAAAATGTGCTTTTACTCTACACCATATCTCTCAACCAGTCAAGGACAAATCTCAAAAGAATCACAGACAAATATAGAAATGTACAAGGACAAGAAAGGACAGAAAACAGCCAGCAGACAAGCTAAATTAAGCAGTTTCTTCCTGAACAGGAAGTACTAAGATAATTACAAGATTGACTTTTTTATGTCTAAAATGTAAGACAATTTAGTTGACTTATGCAAACCACTGGGCTGATACTAAATGCTGATATTTGCAGCAAAGAAAACATACATAATTAAAACATCCACAAATTAAAAACTTTATTTCGCACAAATTTCAGTTGATGGTGCAAAAGTAATACATCATTCTTCATTTGCACATAGATATAGCAGAGTGGATAAAATGGAAAGCTACAAGGAGCAAGCACTTTTTAACAGGGTTGCCTACCTATGAGGTCGGAAACCATTCCTATAATTTTTTCACAGGTGTGTGTGTGTGTGTGTGTGTGTGTGTCTGTATATATATATATATATATATATATATATATATATATATATATATATATATATATATATATCACATTTCTATAAAATAAAAATATTAAAATAAAAAATATCCAAGATAAAATTAAAATTCAAATAAAAAAATTAAATTAATAGAATCTGGATCTATGTCACCTTTAGCAAATATGAAATATGCTAAACATGTCTAAAGGGCTTAGAAAACAGAATGGCACTTGAACATTTCTTCCTAACAAGAAGGTGTGCCATTTAATGCAATAATGACCAGTCTTTTCTGTTCTGCTGATGTGCTGGATTCAGCTCCATGACTGGTCTTGATTCTAAATAAAGCACATTTTAATATTTGGATGTTACTTTATGATCCCAAGCTTCCTTTCCTCCCTTCCTTTTCCTTTAGCTGTACAAAGCCAAAGTTAATTATGCGAGATCTTGTGCCAAGCCACAGTGTTTCCAGTAAACTGCATTTCTATGACAAGTGAGTGCTTTACATCTTATGCACTTATACATATACAAGAATATATTAAAAATATAAAAATGCTAAATTAACACTGAATATTTCTGAATAAAAACATTGTCTGCATCGCACTGCAATTGATTTTTCTTCCAATGAAATCACAGTTCATTTCTCTTAAACTTGTTTTTGCTTATTCAGTTCAGTTGATTGCATGATTCTTTACATTTGTATATAAAAGTACATTTACACTCACTGTTTAACCGCATTCCTTCAAGAAGCATTGTGCTACTTAAATTATGATATGGCATAGTGCATAGTAAATCTTAAGGCATGAAGTTACCAGCACTGCAGTCCTCTTTATTCCATCCCATATGTAGGGAAGGTAAAGAAGGTTCATATACTTTTGGTAAATACTGTCATATTGATGCTACCAAACTGCCAAATTAACATATCTACAAAACTTTAATATTTCTGGAAAATCTGATAAGACAAGTAAAAAACATTGTTTGCTGGGCTTAAGATAGAAGCCGGTGAGGACATCAGGGCACCCAGGATAGCATCATATTACTGCCGAGGAGTGTAATGCATTCATTGAGTGTTAATGCAGTGCTTAATGAGATGTACTGAGTCTGCAACTCCTTAACAGTATCTGACATTTTACAACAGCATTGTCAAGGACTGCTGTAGATACAAATTCATTAAAAGTGGCCATTCCATATGACTTCTCCTCACATTGCTACAACCTCCTCTTAAGCATAAAAAGTTTGCATTTTAAAAATGATTTTTGTTCTTTATCCTGCTTCTTTACTGGCATGCTGTGTAGCATTAAAACTACTTTCTGTGTCCTTCTACATATAGCAACATTTACCGTCATGTCATGCTGCCATATGTGTGTGTGTGTGTGTGTGTGTGTGTGTGTGTGTGTGTGTGTGTGTGTGTGTGTGTGTGTGTGTGTGTGTGTGTGTGTGTGTGTGTGTGTGTGTGTGTGTGTGTGTGTGTGTGTGTGTGTGTGTGTGTGTACATGAACAACCATTCAATAAATAGAAAATGCACACCGACCCTAACATGTCAAATATTCGGTGATAACAAAGAATACAGGACTTTGCATAAGCACTTCACTTGGCATGCTGGATTTGCACTTACACGCAGTTCAGTGTTCCCCATTATCACCAAATATTCTACCCTTCTTCATGTTTTCTTTTACCAATTTTACAAAGTCATCCCAGTCTTTAATCTCCACTGTTTTATTCTTCCACTATACCATTAGGTTCTTAGGTGTGTGCTAGGCTAACAACAACTGGGGCCTGTTTTAAGCCTAGCCATGCATCCCAAATCTCTGACAAGTTCTAGTACCCTTGATAGTGTAAGCAGGAGCCTTGGGAAATGAAACATTTTCAAGTGGGGAACAGGAAATGAATCATTTACAGGTTGCTTGTGTTCATTAGAGATATAGTTGAAAAATTAGGGGTGATGCTAGATCCAGACTAAGACTTAATTTGGTCATTTGTGTTCAGGTGTTCAACCCTAGTTAATGAATTTAAATAAATAAATGTCCCATTCTGTTTTTGGTAGACTAAAATTCCCCTAAAGCATTACTGTCATCTTATCACCTCATGCTTGTGTCTACCCTTCATCAACTTATCTTTCTTCCTTTAAGAGCATGGGAACCTATAGTTAGTATGCACCCATGAGATTCCCACACACCCTTCTACTTTCATTGCTGAACCACTAATTTTATACTCTGTACTCCCTCCTCTGCTATTGATTATGCCGCTGTCATCATCTTCCTCTGTCACATCTCATTTAATCCTATTCCTTACATATACTAACAGTCACATCTCTTATCTTGCTTTCCTATCATTCCTGAGTACTCCAAATCCCAAGATGACCACATATCAGTTCCTCTTTTCACTAGCCATAAATGTGATTTTTAAATTATTGCATGACACTATTGTCCATCTAAGCCTCTGCATCAAAGAGCAGTGGTGACTTAGAACATTATGCAAACCAGAAGTAAAAAATATAAAATTCAAATTCTTCAAAAAACTTCTTTAAACATTTCACTGCTCTGAAACTAAACAGCCAGGTCAAGTCAGGAGAGATTACCATAAAATAATAAAAAAATAAAGTTACTTACCCCATAAATCAATTACTAGAAAAGAATAAAACATAGGATGGATGCATCAAGCTCCATTCAACTTTTTTTCTTTTTTAACAGGAGGGCACAATGACTCGTGAGTAAGGACAGGAGGGACTCTCACATCATGAATGGATGATCAGCCAATTAGCAGACCAATAGTAAAATAAACAAACAAACAAAAAAGTACGGTAATGGTTTAACAAACAACCTGCTAGTCTGCACCTGTGACCTGCTGCTGAAACCTGAACTGACTGAACTATTAAGTCTATCAGGCCTATAGATATATATATATATATATATATATATATATATATATATATATATATATATATATATATATAATTTTTTTTTTTAATTTTCCCCTTTTTGGGCCCCAGGCAACTGCCTATGTCGCCTACTGCTGGACTGGATCCGGCTATGAACACACATACAAGTATTCACTTACTTCGACTGTACTTGACCATATATTTCATTTCCATTTATCTATGTATTTGCCTATCACCCGAGTGCCCTGCTACTCCTTATCTAGCACCATACATGGTAGCAGAATAGTTTAATTATATAGGTAACATTTAAACACTAAATAAGTTTATGCTGTTAGCAACTGTTTTATCAAAGCAAGCCTATGTTGGTGTATACAATAAAGAAACTAACTTGTATCAGTTGACTGATATGAAATTTACTTCTTAATAATACACAGGAAAGCAAATGTGGTTGTCAGGACAGCAGTGGTTCATCACCAATATTATTCTAGGTTTATAGGTTCATAGGTTGGTACTAGGCTATCGGTCCTAGGGCCTATACAAACCTAGCCAAACAATTCCCCGGATATTTCTTCCCACAATATTTACTTCCCTGGACCCCTGTCTAACAGGGCGACTGACGTGATCCCCGGGGTGAATTTCCTATCTCCCATCCAATCATCAAGGTTCCTTTTGAAGAGGGCCAAGGAGGCACTCTGCTTGACATGTATGGGGCAGTCTAGCCCAGAGTATGGGGAGTCTCTGGGTCAGGAACCTATCCCTCCAGCATGTTTTGTTCATTGTGATGACAAGGTTTAGATCCCTGGAACATGTGACTCTGAGGGATTGGGATTTCTTTAAGTTGAGCATGTCCAGCAGCTCAGGGTTTGACATGGCCTTGTATGTTAAGCAGAGATCGCCTCTGAGTAGACAATATGCCACAGAGTATAGCTGGAGTTTTTTTAGACAGTCAGCATAAGGCAACTTATTTAGGCCTGTGATTATTTTAGTGAGGTATTTCTGCGGCCTTTCCAGCTGTTGCAGATGTCTTGTGAGGTATGTACCAAATGGGGCATTGTATTCTATAATGGGTCTAATGAGGGATGAGTACAGTGGGACAATAACCTCCTTTTTCTGGATGAAAAGCCCTTAGTGATGAGGTGTGCCACATAGAAGGATTTCCTGACTGTTTGTGGCGATGTGGTTCTCGAAGGTGAGACCACTGTCCAGCTGTGTCCCTAAGTCTCTCATCACACTTTTGGTGTTTAGTGTACTGCCACCTATGTGGTAATTCATGGGTACATGTTTTTTCCCAAAGGGGATAACTATACATTTCTTGACATTAAGCTTGAGCCCATGGCTCTGGCACTAAGCATCTGTTTCTGTAAGGCCCTTTTGTAGAATATCCACATCATTTGGGGATTCAATAATGGCTCCCAGTTTGCAGTCATCTGTGAACTTTGTTAGCCAGAGTCCCTTAGTGTTGTACTTCAGAGAAGTAGATGCCAAACAAGAGCGGTCCCAGACTGAACCCTGAGATACTCCACTTGTCACTTGTCTGGAGACGGATACGGATTCGGCCACTTTTACAGTCTGAGTTCTGTCAGTAAGCCAGTTGGCAACCCATCGAGTGATGTAGGGATTTATGCCCAACTTTTTAAGTTTATCTATGATTCCAGAGTGGGGGATGGTGTCGAAGGCCTTGGCAAGGTCAAGATAGGCTGTGTGGACTGCCTTAACCTCATCCACAGCTCTCGAGACTGATTCAAAGAAGTCAATCAGGTTCAGGAGACAAGATCAACCCTTCACGAATCCAAACTGGGTGGGGTCCAGTGTTTGAAGGTTGCCAATGTCTTTGTTTATAAGTTTCATGATAATGCGTTCCATGCCTTTACAGATCAGGCTCCTCAGACTGATGGGAGGGTAGTACCCTGGATCCAAGGTGGATCCCCCCTTGTGGAGTGGGATAACTGTAGCTGTGCGCCACTCAGTGGGCACGAAGCCTGAGGTGAGTCTATGATTAAACATGACACTTAGGTGAGGTGCCAGTTCATTTTGTAGTTCATGTAGTACACAGCCTGGGATGTCATCTGGTCCGATGGATGCTGTATTCTTAGCTTTGGATAGTGCTGTTTCTACCTGTGTGGCCGTGATTACTATGTGGTCTATGTGGTTATCAAATTGCATCACATAGGCATGAGTGTGTGTGTGTGTGTGTGTGTGTGTGTGTGTGTGTGTGTGTGTGTGTGTGTGTATGCGTGTGTGAGAGAAAAGATAAACATTTATATTAAATTATGAAGGTTACTGGTGGGAAACATACCTCTCAACTGTCCAGATTTCTGCCTTATATTTTTGGTCTGTTCTTCATAAAATCTGTGGTTTTCTGGAAAATTGCTAAGACAAATCCTGTTATTGTAGCAACTTTTTAAGTCTATAAGAACAGCATTTAAAATCTGTCTCTGTTTTCGGACGTTTGTCCTCCTAATATGTCAGATTTTGACCAGATTTCTTGTGCTAAGAGGTTGAGAGGTATGGTGGGACATGTCTGTAGACTTGTACTCAGATCTCTCAAATGTACCTGATTTTCATGTATGTCCCTGATTTTAACTCAGGTTTAGCTCTGTCCCTCTTGATCCCTCCTAAAACTGGTAACTTTTGGAGAAAAAGTGATGAATTATACTTAGATAATGACAGTTAGTTATGTACTTGTTTTACTTCAAAAATGTTCATAAATTCACATTCTCATATTCTATCAATGTCTCAACTCAAGTTAATAGTACTAATATTTTAAGTGTTCCTAATTCTTTTGAGATTTCCCCCTATTTCTCAGATGGGATAGTAGATGACCGCAATTCTGTCACCAGGAAACCTGACACTATGCCATTGGTTCTACAATATGCTAGTGATTTTAGGAGGGTTAGACATGTAGTGGATGCAGATTGGGGCATTTTAACTACAGATGACAGGATTAGAGATATAGTGGGTGATGAACCCAATTTTACTTATAAAAACAAGAAATCTCTTAAACGTCGGCTGTGCTATAGGGATTCTAGGTTGATGCATACAGAGCTACCTGTTAAAGATCAAACTGTTGGTACTCTACCTTGTGTGGAACTGTAGACATTGTCCCTCTATTGATGCAGCTAATGTTTTTATACATCCAATATCTAGACAGAAGGTTATGTTTAATTTGTATGCATATTGTAGAACTAGAAATATTATGTATCTAGGATACATGCACTGTGTGTGAAAGTTTCTACTTAGGAAAATCGAATAGAATGCTCTATGAACATACTCATGAGCACAGGTATGCTATTAAAAGGGCAGATTTAACTAATGTCCCAGCTAAGCATGTTTTTTAATCAGGCTCTTCACACTACTTTAAGTTTAAGGTGGTAGAAATTGTGTCTAAAGGACTAACAGGTGGTGATTTTGTTAATTTTACTGAAAAAAGGGAACTATACTGGATTTGTAAGCTGTGTGCAGATAGGTAGCCAGGGTTAAATGACACGGTCTCTTTAAGACTGGTCTTGAAATCTAGAAATTTACCTAGATAATTACTGCATTGCTCATATTGGCTGTGTAACAATATAATAACTTGAATTGTATGATGCTTTTTTATTCAGTCTGACTAAGAACCTTGTGCTTGAAAGCTCTTACTGTGTGGATTAAAACTGTTTTTATTCAGACCGCCTTGGTTGTTGGAACTTCTTTTTGCTTTTTACTTTGAAGAATGTTCAGAAAAATACTCAATAGAGGGGAAGAGGAGGGACAGAGTTAACTATAAGTAAAACATTTTTTATTAACAGTATTACTTAAGTGGTGCATGATTTTCTCTGCATGCTATGAAGTAAATTCTGTTCAGTTTTGTTAAGTGTAGTGGGAATACTAATGTAAATGGGTGCTTCTGTCCTTTTTTGTTTCTTTCACCCTCTCTCTCTTTCTCTTTGTTTAATTTTAAGAAATGTAGGCACTGCATTGTAAAAAAAAACTAGTGTGCTTTTTCTCATTCTTGCACAGGGAATGACCATGTTAGCTTTATATAGTAACAAGTTTTGACAAAAAGCAAGTGAGTGAAAATAAATATTGAATGTTATAAGGACTTTTTCTAGTAAACAATCCTGTATCTGTTTCTCATGACAGTAGCAGATAATCTGATAAAGAGAAATGGCTTGGAGAAAATATTTTCTGAAAGCTTTCAAGTGTTTCCCAGCTGGGAGAGCTATAAAGATAAGGCAAAACCAGACAGCACTTAATAGAATCACAAGCTCTACAATACAGCTTAGCATGGATAAGCTTTATTTCTGTTTAGCTTGAGTCTGTGTGTGTGATTGGAACTTATGTTCCTATTAAGGGGTAAAACTTCAATATTTGAAGATGTACAAAGCTTTGTGTGTTATTAGTAAGTTAGTAGGTCTGAGGGGTGCATTGGGTGTGTGTGTGTGTGTATTTATTTGAGAGTTTTCAATAAAAAAAAAGTTCTGCAAGATGTAACATAAGCTGAAATGGAGATGACAAAAAACAGTTGTATAAAAGATTAACTTGCCAAACAGCGTATGCATGTAACACAAAATACACTTAACAAAAAATATGTTATACATAAAAGGTGGGAAAAATAATCCCTCAAGAATATGATTCTTTCTATAATGTCCTTAAATGTTAATGGTCTCACAGATAAATCCAAAAAAGAAAGAATAGTGAATTATATTAAAAATGTAGAGAGAAAATAGCTATGCTATAGGAGACACACTTGGAAAGAATTGAACATGTGAATTTGATAAATAAAGGTTTTCAGGTTGGTTATTCAGAATATCTGGGCAAATAAAGAGAGGAGTATGTATTAATTGGAAGAAGCACTCCAATAGTAATAAAATAGGGGAAAAAAGACAATAATGGTAGATTTGTAGTACCAATCCCTCCGAGCTACACGCTCTAGGGACCTAAACCTTGTCACCACAATAAACAGAACATGCTGGAGGAATAGATTCCTGTCCCAGAGACTTCCCATACTCTGAAACAGACTACCTATCTATGTCAAACAGAGCTCCTCATTAGCACTCTTCAAGAAAAATCTTGATGATTGGATGGGTAATAGGAAATTCACCCCAGGGATCACTTCAGTGGTTCTGCTTGACAGGGGCACAGAAAAATAATTTTCTTGGTTGGCAAAAGCCAGGGTACATTTTTGGCTAGGCTTGTATAGGCCCTAGGGCCAATAGCCTAGTACCTACCTATGAACCAATGAACCTAAGGGGCTACTAGCACACTGGCATGTATTTATATTCCACTGAAACTGCTATGACAGATCTAAAGAAAACTCTAGGAGAAATAATCAGCTTTCATTAAGGAATATTACTTATCGGTAGGGACTGGAATTTAATTCACAAGAGTGAATATGTGTCGGGGGGTTCAGAAATAGAAATATAACAAAGGAGTGTAGATTTTTAAAGAAATTTATGAATATATTTGGCATGGGTGATGTGAATTCAGTACTAGGAATTCAGAGTGAATTTACATATTTTCCCCAAGATACAAAAACAGGGCTAGGCTAGACAGCATTTACATTTAACAGGAACATGTGCATTTAATTAAAGGTCTTGATATGCACCAAATAACTATTTCAGATCATGCCCCAATAATAACTAAAATAAAAACACAGGGTAATGGAATACAAAATTAGACACTGGTACTTTCCCATCTATCTGCTGAAAACAGAGAAATTTAAGGAATTGGTAGTGGAAATTATTCAGGAGCTATAAGAGAAGACAGAAACGTCTGAAAATATAGCTGGGGAGTGGGATACAATTAAAATGGAATTCAAAAATAGGGTGGAAATAAAAGAAAGGGAGATATGTTTAACAAGTAACAAGAAAATAAGGGACTACCTCGATAATATGCATTAGTTTAGAAAGATTGCTGTTAAGAAAATGTTTTTGATAATAACTCTAGAGCACAAAAACTTTTAGCACAATGACTCAGACAACGGAAACTAGAAAGGGGTGTTATTAAAAGGAAGATAACTAATAAAAAGAAAAGGAAAAAAATCTATTCTTAAGAAATCAGGAAATATGACTGCCACATCAGCTGAAGATTCTTCCTCAGCTGAAGACACAGACATTGAAACAGTACAGACTTCCCCAGCAGCTAAGAACCCTTTCGGTCTTGAAGAAGAGCTGGCAGGAAGCACAAAAGAAATACCATTGTTAGAAACATTACATTACACTTGCTGGTCTCCAGTTACAAAGTAACTTTAGTGTACACAATATTTCTTCTGTTCTTCTGACAAATGCTGTGGTAGATTTATTGAATAAAGGTTTGAATTTTGTACCAAGTTATTATGTTTCTGAGGATGTTTTTGCTAGTGATGTGACATTTTGTAGGCAGTTAAATCTCAAAGTTATTTTTTCATAATAATGTAACAACTATAGACACAGTTCATGAAGAATTTAGATTCAGACCATCCAACTTTATATCTCTGGCTAATAAATTTGTTGTCATCCTTCAAGAACAGGTATCGAAGGAGCTGTATTTCAATTTTAGATTTAACAATTACAATTTGAGTAATAATTTGTCCAAGATACAGCAAGAAGCTTTATATAGATTAAGAAATAATAAAAAGGTGGTAATTAATAAGGCAGACAAGGAAGGTGCGGTGATTGTCTGGGACTGGGCCATGTATTTGGCAGAAGCTCAGAAAAAGCTTTCAGATTACAGTTTTTATCAAAAAATGGTGCTAAACCCCACCCCAAAATTTAAGATAGCTATAGATAAACTTTTGAAATTAGCACTAGGTGAAGGTATCATCACAAAGGATACAGCTTTTCATCTTACCGTTCAAGATCCTACACAACAATATTTATATTTGCTTCCTAAAATTCATAAAAAGTTTACTAATCCAGCAGGCAGGCCAATAGTATATGTTGGGGGATCATTAACTGAGTCATTATCAGAATATTTAACAAGATATTTACAACCTTTGTTAAGGGGGATATGTTCTAGAATTCAAGATACTACCCAATCTTTGAATATCATACAAGATATGCAGTTGGAACAGGGGTGGTACATGTGTACACTAGATGTATCTGCTCTTTACACTAACATACCACACTGGGCCAAGTTGATGTCCTTAGAATATTTGCTTATCCATGTTCCCTTATACAGATTCAATATGTTTCTTCTATGATTGACTGAACATGTGTTGACAAAGAATGTGTTCTCTTTTAATGGGGAATGTTATTGAATGTTATTGACAACTTGAAGGCACAGCAATGGGGGCTTCTTTTGCCACCATCTATGCAGGTTTGTTCATGAGATACACAGAAGAACATATATATGATTCCAGTCATAATTTATTTTTGGATGCAAACGATATTTGGTGTCGGTATCTTGATGACTGCTATATGGTCTGAAAATCAGACGACATATTTGACTGAGTTTGTTGAATATCTTAATGAAAACAAATGGGGAATTACATTTACTGCGAAGTATAATCTTAGTAACATCACATTTTTGGATGTAGATATTAAGGTATTAAAATATGGAACAATAGAGTAATGTTTAATGGCAGTAACTTTGATTCAATACTTTATTGCATGCCACAAGTTACCATCCAGGGCATGTTATTTGTAATATACCCAAGTCGCAGTTTTTAAGGGTTCATAGAAATTGTTAATCTGACACAGACTTTAATAAACACAAGTCTGATCTGATGGATAGATTCTATGTCAGGGGTTATAAAAGCTCTCCATACAATGGAGGCAATATGGTGGTCAAAAGTCAGTTTGCTATCAACCTGGGTGTCCAAGTCCTTCACGATTGATTGCGTGCTTAGGACCTTGTTATTAATGGAATCATTTGGGGGGATGTCACTCTCCCCAATGGGGATGATGGTGCATTTTTTGGCATTCAGCTTGAGGCCATGTTTCCAGCACCATTCATATGTTTGGGTGAGACCCTCTTGGAAGATGTCCGTATCTCTAGGGGAACTGATGACAGTGCCCATCTTGCAGTCATCTGCAAACTTGGTCAGCCATAGCCCATTGGTTTTGCCCTGCACCTCAGAAAAGTAGATCCCAAACAACAACGGCTCCAAGACCAGTCCCTGGGGTACACCACTCATTACGGGTTGACTGCTTGAGGTGGCTTCTCCTATTTTGACTAGGTGGGTTCTATCAGTGAGCCAGTTTGATACCCATCTGGTAACATATGGATTGATGCCTAGTTGAGAGAGTTTATCTATTATACCTGAGTGGGGAATAGTATCGAAGGCTTATCCAGGTCAGGGTAGGTGGTGAGCACCATCTTCCCCTCATCCATAGCCTTGATGACTGTCTCAAAAAAGTTGATCAAATTTAACAGGCATAACCTCCCCTTGATGAACCCAAACTGTGTGGGATCAAGTGTTTGGAGGTTACCAATGTCCTTGTTAATGAGGTCCACGATAATCCATTCCATGGCCTTGCAGATCAGGCTAGTCAGGCTGATGGGTCTATAATTTCCTGGATCAGTGGACACTGCACCTTTGTGCAAAGGGATGACAGTGGCTGTCCTCCACTTATGAAAAGGCAGTACTCAGACTTTGGTTGAACTGGGTGCCTAATGGTGCTGCAAGTTCCTGTCTGAGTTCATGTAGGGTGCAGCCTGGGAAGTTATTTGGTCCCATGGAGGCTGTATTTTTTGCTTTTGAGATGGCAATGATGACTTGCTTCCTAGTGATAAGGGGAGGGGGGCAGGTGCTAGGGATGTCCTGATTTAATGATGTGGGGGACAGAGGGAAGTTTTCACTGAACCTGTCTGCCAGCAGGTTGGCTATATCTAAGGCATTTGTGTATGTGGTGTCCTTGACCACCAGTTCTGAGCAGATCTGGGTGCTTCCCTTGAGATTGTGGACATATGCAAAGAAAGCCTCGTGATAGTCTTTAGTAGATGTGCCAAGTTTGGACTCGAAGTTTGCTTTGGAGGATTTCACTAGTGCTCTTATTTGCTTGTTCAGACTGAGGAGAAATTGCTTCCAGTTAGGCACCTGCTCCTTCTTGGTCCTAGACAGCATCTTTTCCCTTTTATTATAGAGTTTATTTATTGCAGATGTCCACCGGACAGGTTTACTCTTCCCTGAGGAGGAGGATTTTGTCTTGTCAGGTATTCCTGATTCCATGCAGCTGTATAAGTGTTTGTATAGTATTTTTGTGTAGGTTTGGACATATGTGCCAGTTTCTATGGAGGGGGAGGGAGCTGTGAATCTGTTTACACCTTCCCTCAGGAGGTTGTAATCAGCTTTTGAGAATTTATTTGTTTGACCCTATCCAGGGGGTGGTCAGGGGAGATGGTGACTTCAAAAATGACCGCTTTGTGGTCAGGTCTTACCAGGCAGGATGACACTGTAGGGATGCTGCAGTGGTTACTCATGTTGGTTAATACTAAGTTCAAGATATTGTCACCTCTTGTGGAGGTGTCAACCAGCTGGTCCAAGGCATTTGCATTGATGAAATCAAGGAATCTCTGGGCATTTGTGTTTTGGCATGAGTAGTTCCTCCAATCTATGGTTGGATAGCTAATGTTGCCCAGGATCAGGGTAAAGGATTGAATCTTGATAGATTAGAAGAGGTCTAGATAGGTGGAGTAGGCATCTTGAGTCAAAATTGGGGGCCTGTAGCTATCTATGATTTGAATAGGGGTCCTGTCAATGGTTAACTGTACATAGAGTGTCTCCTGTGCATCATACTGCTGCCATTGAGAATGATTACCAGTTTTGGACAAAACACACCCCTATTTAGAAATATTATACAAAATATTGGAGTATATTTCTGTCATATAATACATTGAGTGAGATCATACCATCTAGATGTTTCTTTTCCTATCGTAGAGGTAAAACTTTGGGAAACCTATTTAATCATTATAAAAAAGAAATATTTAAGTGAAGAAAAACAAACTACTTTAGATGTGGAGACTCTCAAAGGATGTCAACCATGTGGACAATGTTTGATGTGTAAATATATAGTTAAGACTAAACAGTTTACAACTAAAATTGTTCCACAGGTGTATGAAATTTATGTATTTGTGAAATGGAGCTCGGATTGGGTAATTTATATTGCTACATGCACTTGTTCTGCATTTTACATTGGTCAGACTTCATGTCCTTTTAGGACTAGAATTTCAGAACACATGAGTGTTATTAGGAATAGATGTCTGTCCAATGCATTATATAAACACACTCTGAAACATTCTATGGCTACATTTACATTTATTGTTATTGGTAAGATGGGATATAACAGGGCTAACAAATCTGGGTAGCATGACATTTTAAATAAAAAAAACAGAAGGCATGGATTATTAGATTAGGGAAATTGTTTTCACCTGGTTTAAATGAATATATGTAATCAACCAATGGGAACTGTATGAGTATTACTTAAAGAAGCATTTGAATTGTGTGAATGCATAACACTGAAGAAGGTAGTTGTTGCCAAAAGTGGTCCACTGTCATCTTAAAGATGAGAAGCATTTATATCAAATAAAAGGATGTGGTCGAAGTCCTTATTACCTTGTGCACTGGCGATTTTTGATTTTGAGTTTATGGTTTTGGCCATTGCACCTTGCCGTACTCGCAAAGTCTTGTGGAGGACTTTAAAGATTCCCTGCAGACTGCTCTGTCAGAGATACTGGGTGAGCAAGTTGGCATGACTAGGGAAATGATTTGTAGAACTATGATACAAACTCAGAATTGGATAGATATAATAAGGCTTTGCTGAGTCTAATTATGATGGATGCCAAAAAAGCAATTACTAGAAAATGGAAATCAAAGTCTAAACCAACTTTATTAGAAGTAGTGAAGATAGTAACAGAGTTAAAACAACTGGGACTGAGATCTTTAGAAAAGGGTAGGAGCAAATTACATAGGAAAAGATAGGATCTGTCGGATCAATACATGCAGAGGAGGAACGAGGTTTAAAAGAAGGCATGATTTGAATGAGTTAGGTAATGGTTGACTAACGATGACTGTTGTTGTGTCTTTCGGCTTTTCCCGGTTAGGGGTCGCCACAGCGGAACTCCGGTCTGCTAATGATTGGTAGTTGATTTTTACATGCCGAGTTACCAGCCCTGATGCACAACCTTCAATGAAGGTACACCCATTCACGCATGTCTCCATGCAGAAGATGCTCTAGCTGAGAATCGAACCAGACAGTGTCTTACTGTGAGGCGACAACGCTACCGCAGCACCACCACCGCCAACAACGATGACTAGATATGTTAAAAGTGATGTGTAATGTTTGCACCTATAATTGTGTAGCACAGTTTGGAATGTATAATGTTTGCAACTGAGATTGTGTTACTATGGTATATAGTAATTTATATAAATCTAATTTGGCCTATGTCATACATGGTAATTTAATAAAGATGTTTCTTGTTAAAAAAAAAGATACAGAGGACCTTCTGTCTATCAGATTGGAGATTTCTTTTAATTTTATATATATATATATATATATATATATATATATATATATATATATATATATATATATCTACTTCAGTAGACCGAACTTTCACTTACCCGACACTAACATTTCTGAGACGAAATGACAGACAACTTCAAAAGACCGACATTCAGAACAGCAACTTTTCATGCAAGGTAAGTAACCGCTTGGCTAGCCTGATGAACTTTGCCCCTTACCCTCCATGGTAGTGCGATCTCAGAGTTGGTATATTTAGTTAGGGGGGGTGTTCCACACATCGGTGGGTTTAGTTTTGTTTCATTTAGCTTTTTATTCAGGATGGCCAAGCGGTTACTTACCTCATGTGAAAAGTTGGTGTTTTTGATGTCGGTGTTCTGAAGTTGTCAGTCCTTTCGTCTTGGCCAAATGGGAGTCAGGTAAGTGAAGTGTCAGTCTACTGAAGTAGACCCATATGTGAATATCTAAAGGCAAATACTTCTATATTAGTGTGTTTGCACATATATAAACTAAACGTACAAAAATATGAGTTAATAGTGATTGCTAGGAAAGTTTTACAACCCAAGACATTTACAGTGCCCAAAATTACCAAGATAAAGCTCTAAAACATTCCCCTCAGGAATTGTATGTGGAAAGCCATAAAACCTTTTTTTTTTAAACTTGCATAATGCTATCTGTTTTGTCAGCTGTGTCTATGATTTCTTAACACACTCTTATTATGAGAAATGTTCCTCACTTTTGGTCTTAAAAAGTCCATGTTCCTCGAAGTTCGACATTCAAAGGGTCCGTCACACATTCAGTGGGTTTTTTTTTACTGTTATCCATGGTAAATAGTACTAAATCATATTACTTTATCAAAAGAACTTTGTATAAGTATAAAGTAGTACATTTTAACCATCCCATGAGCTTCCTAGTTGAAGTTGTTAGTAAGCTGTTAGTAGATGTTCCATAATTTGCCCATTTTTCCACATTATGAGAGGCAGTGTTTCTTATTTTGGAGATGGAAGGTTGAGAACTGCTTGTAGAAAGAAAGGTGCATGTGTGATCATTACAGCTATGTGCTCTCTAAGTGGGAATAATAGAACAGTTGAGTGGAAGGAAGACTGTCCAAGTTGTGAGTTGTTGGAAGAAGTTATGTTAAGCAAATGATTATGTGAGTCAGAAGTGTGGATTAATGCAACAGAATGTCCAGTATGAGGGACAGTACATGTGTTAATAATACTAGAAAGAGAATGTGATGTAACTCAGGTTAGGTGATATGTTTGGGCGAAAGGCAATGATGATTAGTTGATGAGAGGATGTGGGCCTTTAGCTGAGTCCTAAATAGTGGGTAAGATGAATAATCTTTTATTTATGGGGAAATACTTTTCCAGAAATTAGGATCTAGCATAGAGAGGTAGTGATCTGTACAATGGAGTTTAGTTTGGAAGATTGCAGTAGAGAGGCATAGTGGTTATGGTTTCCAAAGGCTGTGTGTGTGCACGTGTGTGTGTGTGTGTGTGTGTGTGTGTGTGTGTGTGTGTGTGTGTAGATATATGTATGTATCTCTCTCG
>NC_056730.1:548761980-548814480 GCF_019279795.1 Protopterus annectens | reverse complement strand
CTTTTTTAGGCAACATCAGTCTTTTTAAGCTTTCAGCATAACAAAACAGAATCCAGATAGTATAAAGGTATTGCCGCTTAGTGCTAGAAACCTAAACAAAAAACTCCAGTCTCAGCTAGCACTCCTTACCCTGGAAAACAATGGCATATACATTGTCATGGAAACCTGGTTCAAGACCAATGACAGCACTCCATTAGTGCAAAGCTTCAATGCCCACCACAGTAGATGAAGGCACTACAGGTGGCAGTGTCTCCATATTATTAAAAAAATCACCTCTACACTTGTTAACACAAGATAATGACCTGGATCTATACCTCTCAGCTGTACCACATTTCTCTGTATTTATCACTTTTGAGCTCAAAATAATAGGGTGCCATGAATTTCCAAGTGGCCCCTTTAAATCACAATTTTGTTTTATTTTTGTTTTATGCTCATGCTGATGTCATCATGCACCACCAGGGTATCCCTCAGCAATATGAACACGCATGACGTACATGCTGTTTGAGCCTGCAAGCATGAGCATTCTGGTGGTGAGGGAGATCAAAGAAAATAGGAAATAATGGTGAAAATTATGCGATTGCCCCCCACAGTATACTCATTTAACCCAGAACTGAATCTTCCATAGCAACTGCTTAGCAAAATAATGCCTTGGAGTAAAGACCGGCTAGAAAATTTGCAGGCTGATTGTACAGAAGCGATAAAGTGCCATCTGTTGCCCTGTCCTCTTCAGGTAAGATCTAAAGGTGCAGTGATGAGTCTTTTGCTCTTTACTGCCTTATTACTGAAACATGCTGAATATTCGACTTACTGCCTTCTTCATAGTTAGTAAACCAAGCTCACTGAGTCACAAAATTACATGCTTTGAGAGTGCAGTAATGTAGTAGATGCATACTTAGGAGACCAACCATAGAGACAATGTATTTTAATTTAGGGATTTTAAACTAGAATGTGTGGTTGCCACCTGTTAGATATTCAGGGTCTTTTATCACCTCCTTCAAAGCTGGTAAACCAAGCTTGCTTAAGCTGTAACATTACACGCATTTGTCAGGAAATCAAGGTCTCCATATGAAAATCTGGTTTTGATAAGTGCTTGCCATGCCAAGTTAATTTGAGTTATTCTCAGTAATGAGATGGTAAATTATCCATCAGAAAAACTCCAAAAAGAACACAAAATAAGAACCTAAGAAAAAGGCTAGACCAAGGACCCAACTGATAAAAAATAAATGTATTCATCAAAAAATAAAAGTGAAGTAAGTGTGTTCATCCATTTACCATTAATGAACTTCATCAGCATAAAAACAATACTAGTATTGTTTTTAAGTCTGATGAAGTTTATTAATGGTAAACAGATGAAAGCGCTTACTTTTACTTTTATTTTTGAAAAATAAATTACTCATCAGAGTTGGACTCCTGGTTTCAGGGACCACTTTCAACTCCTATGCTCTTTTTCTCTTCTACCCACATTTCCTGTGTCCTGGCATGTCTCAGCTGTTGATTAACTAATCCACAAACCATCTCTGCACAGTACACACAGTTAAATATACAAAAGTAAGAGCAGGAGAATGGGAAGAGTTTGACAGGCACTAAAGTTAACCGTATTTGGGGATGGGATAGGCAAGCTTCACACCAAAAGGACTAAACAATGAAGAGGCTTGCATACTCATGGATTTATTTTTGGCTTCACTTGCCCCTGCTGTTAGTTGGAAACTAGCGGCAATCAGGTAGACAAGCCTGTACACAAGCAAGTCCACAAGCTGTTAACTGCTTTCGCCTTACTTTATGTATTTAACTGCTTTCCCCTTACTTTCTGTATTTATCTAAGTCAAGGATAACTTTGTAGAGCACCGGTGAACATTTCTGGACAATACTTGATCTTTGTTTCACCTGATTCACTGGTGTATGTGTCTTTAATGCATGGAATATTAAAGAAAAGACAGGGACCTGGAAAACCATCATTGTAAGCTACAAAGGAGGGAATATAATCAAAGGACCTTCAAAAACCATGGAGTATGGTCAGAGTGGCCATTTATTAACAGAGAAGCCTTCCACAGGGTAAGAATTCATATTGAAATATCCAATGTTATATGTGGGGGGGGGGTCCTGGAATCAGCTGTCAGTCAACGACGATGCTTGCCAGTGTATTAATCTCAAGTGAATGACTTGCTATTGCAACTTGGTATTTTTTACTTTATGAAGTGATGATGGGAGAGAAGAAATTAATGGAATGCCTTCTCAGACCTGTTGCAGGGCAATGCAGGCTAGTCGTCTGGAGCTGGTTTCCCCAGTAACACAGTGCAGGTCTTTAACAGACTGCATTTTGAGTGCTGATATCACAGCTGTCTTGCATTGCTCAGGTTATATATTGTCTGTGGGAGCACACTGAACATCTGCTGTCCTTGTCTTTACCATCATACCTTTCTTCCTTCCTTCACACAAATGTGTAACACCCTTCAGGTGAGAGGTTGTCAGTTAAACAAATTTAAGAGCAGAAGCACAAAAAACATGGAAGTGTAGTCAGTTTGCTAGCAGACTCAGCCCAGAAATAATAATAAGACAGTGTGGAATATTGTCTTCTTCATGGAAATGCTTTTTGAGAGCTTGAATGAGTGACATATCTAATAGAATGAATGTGACAGATGACATGTATGCTTGGTATCCCACAAGTCCATTGGAGTGGTTAGGGTTACATAATTATGTATGCAAATTTTATGTTAATCAGCATCATGATTTTTGGCTGGTTGTACCTATTTTTCATGGGCCTTTGTCCAGATTTTTGATGTTTCCAGGTTGAGATGTATGCCTGGAACTCCTCCACTTCCAACTTACTATTAACAAAACACCTTATCATATCATAGCTAACTTGAGGACCTCCACTATGTGTCCACCTCAGCCCATGTCTCCTACCTAACAAGTATGGATTCCTTATGTACTGAACTAAACTCCATTACCCCTTCATCAACTGTAAAACTTGTACAACCTCAAACATGTATACCAATTCACCATAAAACTGAATCCAGAAGCATTCTCCAGTATCTCAGTATATAGAGATTATGTAAAGGCTAATCTGATAAAATTAAATGATGATTTGACTAAATTCAAGATCTCCTTCCAATCTGATGACCCACTGCTTATGTGGAATCCTTTACCACTAAATTCTATGCACAAGTAAATAGCTGCCTAGATGATAACTGCCACCCTCTGACGTAAACATAACCCCAAATTTAAGAATAAACCTCAGGTGAATCCTAAATATAAACATGTTATATAATAAAAGAAAACAATCCATTGCACTCAAAAATAAATTAAATTCTTTGGATGAAGATCCTTAAGTAAAATAACAACAGCCATACAAAATATTACATTCATAAGGAAGCAGAAAGTATTCTAAGAACTAAGCCTATGTGAGAACTGAGAGAGGAGATTGTGCTGATAGAGATTACTGCAATTATGGGTACAGACAATAGACAAGACAGGGTTGGAATTCATTGGAGAAAACTGGTAAAGGAACCAAGTATTGGGAGTAAATAACTAGAGAGAGTGAAGGTAGTAGAATGGGACAATGCCAAGAACTCACTTGGACTGCACACTAGAAACTGCTTTGCCTATCAGAGTACAGGCAAAGAGAAAAGGGTAGGGAAATCCTAAGTGAAAGACCTGCTCTATCGATGTTTTTACTTGAATCTAGAACAAAAGCTGCTGTTAAAAATGGGATAATTATTAGGGCATATAAAATATTGCACAATAACTATAGGAATCAATCAGAGGAGGTTAGACAAAACTGAGAAGAGAGACTGGGCAAGTATCACAAAGAAACAAGGGAAGGACATATGTATGACTTCCAAATATGCAACAAAGTCTAGATGATTTAGAAATTTTGCTTGAAAGTGTCTGCATAGGTATTTTTACTCCCCAAGCAGACTCCAATTTTTTTTCTCTAGTAGATGGCAAATATTTGAGGTATGATGGGGAAGAAAGAGATTACTGGGAACATATGTTTTGGGAGCTGGCAGACTTTAAAAATTCCATACAGAGTGCTCTGTCAGAAATATTGGGTGAGTAAATGAGTGTAACTAAAGAAATGATTTTTTGAGCTGGGGTACAGGATCTGGATTGCCTAGCCGTAGTAAGGCCTTGTTAAGTTTAATTCTGGTGGCTACCAAAAAAGCAATTACTAGAAAATGGAAATCAAAATCTAAACCAACTGTATTTGAAGCAGTGAGTATTATAACAGAGATAAAATAACTGGAAGTGGGATATTTAGAAAAGGGTAGGAGCAAACTACATAAAAACATGGAAATTGTAGAAACAATACATGCAGAATAACGTTTTAGAGGAAGAGTGATGTTTAAGGGAAGGCAGGAACTGATCATTTGGATTGATGATAATTGTATAAAAACATACATGTGATGTATAAAGTTAGTAACTGTGAACATGTTAACATGGTTTGTTTTTTTTTATATAAATGTATGTTTGCCTGTGTCTTAAGTGATAATTCAATAAAGGTCTTTAAAAATAAATTTATTTACTTTATTTTTATTTGACACTTGTTTAGCGGGAAAGTCAGACTGAGATAATATCCTTTCTCCAGTGGAGGCCATGGGAGAAAAGCTCTACGTTGACATAATATAGGTACAGTCAAATAAGGTTATTACAAAGCTTAATACAGAAGAATGGCACATAAACTAAGTATAAATTCAGCTTCACTTCATAGGTCGGTACTAGGCTAACTGCCCTTGGGGGCCATTTTAAGCCTAGCCAGTTACCCTATGTGAGAATCAAACCCTGCACCTTGTGTTTGTAAGGTAAATTGATTCAAACCATCAACACTATCACCCATGCTAACATCCCTAGCCCATTGAGCCACATCGTTCACAATTCATTCAGTGTAAACCTATACATACATAGTGCAAATATTTGGACAGCTATAACAAGATGAAAATGAACATTGCCAATAGATAAAGTATTAACAAGTTGCAGTTCATAGAGATGACATTAAACACTTAAGTACACTCTTTGGAACAGAAATGACTAGATAATATAACCCAGGCAAAATATATATTTGATCTTTGTCTAAGAAACAGATTTTACTAATTCATTCTCTCTGAACATAGTCAAATTATGCTGGTCATGGAAGGAGGGAAGAACTAGTTCAGCCTGGAGTAGTGCAAGAGCAGAGTAAGTTTTTATTTAAGTAGTATTTTAGTAGGAGCTCGAAGTTGGAGAGATTAAAGGTAGATCTAATTTGCAGAGGGAGAAAATTCTATTTTTCAGTGACAAGAGTATGAGCAGGGACTTTAGTCAGAGGATTTGTAGGGTTTATATGTGTTGAGATGATGTTCATTAGATCAAAGTAATCTATTAAGGGGATATTAATGGAGAATAGGAGTAAAAGCAGGGCAGTAATGAGCTTTATGAATAATGTGTGTGTGGAGATAATCTGAATACAATCTAAGTGGTGAGACAGTTTGAGCCAATTCAAAGTCTTACGGGCAATACAGTGGTGGCTGCAGTATTGTTTATTGGTGGCACATTTTTGCAACCTTATTGTAGCATACCTCCAGCTTATTTTTTTTTACTCAAATGATTTTTATTTTGATGAAATAACACAATAATTTAATACATTCATAACATTCAATAAATATTTTAGAGCTGTGATGGCTTAGTGGTTAAAACAAAATACATTATTTACATTCAGCCTGACAAAAAGGATTCAGATAAAAACATTTGTAGTTAAATAATAAGTTAATATATAAACTGATAGTTAGGAAGAGTTTGGTTCCATCTGTAGGGTATCAATCAAATTCAAAACTTTCCTCCACAGACTATTAACCAATGGCTTAGGAAAAGTGTTTAACTCTTTCTTTTCCCCATTAGTATGCATTGCTTCAGTGATTATAGGAATTCCTCCATTGTAGGTGATACATGAGTTCCATCTTCTAGTTATACATTTTCAGGCTATTGCTAACATTGTCCACAATAAATGCAGGTCATCTTTCTTCATATTATTACTATTAACAACATTCAATAAAATTAAGGACTTTGTCAAAACAAACATATCAGTATAGATCGCTTGAAGAAATGTGTTAATCTCATTCCAATATGGTTTGATATTAGTACAGTCATAAAAAATATAAGACCAGTCAGCATTAGTGGACAGATGATATCTCCAACATAACTTGCTGCTTGAAGGATTCATTTTTGAGAGTTTCTCAGGTGTCAAAAAGGATCTGTGCAGAAATTTCCAATGAAAAATCCTCCAGAATTGAGTAAGCAGTTAGTTTAACTGAAAATAAAATGTCTGTTTTATCTTCCAGTGATAATGATACATGAAACCCTTTAGTTAGGTATTGCCAGTAAGAATCTTTAGGAGCTGTCTTATAGACAATTAATTCTTAACATTGATATTATTATACAGAATTCCAAAAATCCAGTTTATAATTTTTGGTATGGTTTTGAAGGATGAGTTATGTATTATTCTACACATATCCTTAGTGTATGCTGTGACACTCTGAAAAACCAACCAGTCATTACGGGATAGGCCATAGGTTGACAATGTACTTTGTGTGTTCAAAGCTTGTTGGCTTTTAATACATTGCAACCAACAAAATAGGTTATTATTTTCCCATAAACCAAAAATCTCTCTATGTGTTTTATTAAAAATCTATGCTACAGTTTTATATCTAAATTTGTGTTAATGAATTTTCTAAACACATCAGAAATATTGTTTATTAGTGTTAGTTTAGTTAATTTTGTTGTACTACACTGTACATTTAAACTTAAATAGTGCCATATCTTATCTTTGTCAGTTACCAAAACATTCTTTGATAAACAATTTTCATTCATTAGTATAATGGAGTGTAACTGTTTCCAATTGGAAGAGTGTCTAGGATTTATCCAATTCATCACTATTTTAATTATAGATGCCTTTATATAAGCTTCAATCTCTGGGAATGTTAACCCCCCTTGTTCCCATTTTCTGATATGATGAGAATATGCCACTCTATTTCTTTTGGGGTACCATAGTCTAGAGTTGAAACTTGGTTTCCAATAATATGATTAAGTGGAACCTGTATGTTCATTATTTAATTTAATAATAAATATTTTGATTTAGATTTGTTGAAGGAGAGTTCTGAGATTTTTGGAAAATTTGTTGATACTATAGCCACTTCACCTAACACTTCCTTAGAGTTGCGTAAGGTAAGTAAGACATCATCAGTAAACATCATTATTTTATAAATATATAGGTCATATATATTTATACCTCTTATCTTTGGGTTATTACGTATTAAAATGACAAGTATTTCTATGGCCAGAGCAAATAGGATAGGGGACATGGGACATCCTTGTCTAGTACCTCTAGTGATTTGGATTGCTTTGAAAGTAAAGGGACCTAATTTGACATATGCTAGATTATTTTCATAGATTTTCTTTATCATTGTTTTAAAAAAGGGGGGAAAATCAAATAACTGTAAGACTTTAAATAAATAACCCCAATTTAAGGAATCAAAGGCCTTTTGAATATCTAGATCTATTATCAATGCTTCGTGGTTTCCTCTACTGAGGTAATCTATCAGAGTTAATGCTCTTTTAATATTATCCTGTGTTTGCCTGTTATGTATGAAACCAGTTTGGTCTTAATTAATTATTTTAGATATGGGCATTTTCAAACTATTGACCGTAATTGACATAAATAGTTTATAATCATTATTCAACAAAGAAATTGGTCTATATAAGTTGCAATGATCAGGGTCCTTATTCTCTTTTAATATAGGGGAATTAGAGAATAGCTCCAAGAAGGAGGAATATTTGCTAATGTTTGAACTTCAAGGAAGGTTTTATGTAGGAGGGAGATTATAGAAGAAGGGAACAATCTATAAATTTCAATAATAAGCCATCAGTTCCAGGTGCTTTATTAGACTTACTTCCTTTAATCCCATCTATAATTTCCTTTTGAGAAATAGGTTTTTGTAGATCTAACTTAAGTTCCTCTGGAATTCTTGTTATGTTGGGAACTATATTCTCTAACTTCTCACATTCATTTGTACTCATTTTATCTTTATGATGCTTGGCATAATGATTTCCCTTCATGAAAGATACTATCAATATTATTAATTTCTGATTGTATCTTAACTTTCATAGATAGGTTATGAAGATGCTTAGGACAGGTATCATAAGAATTTAATTTCAGTTTTTCCATAGTTAAATTAGTTTTATGGGATACTATTTCACTGTATTTCTTATTTGTTTCTTCTATTTTCCTCTTATTATCTGCAGCAATTAAGTTTTTATTAGAGTTAAGGGATAATATTTGATTTTGGTGTTGCTGTAACTCTGAGTCCCATTCTTTAATTTTATTTTTGTACCAGCTAATGGTTTTACCATATAGATAAGTCTTAAGAGAATCCCAAACCATAACTGTGTTTGCTTCAGGTTTATAATTAACCTCTAAGAAAAGCTGAAGTTCAGAAGTTATCCAAGATTTAAAGTCTTTAATTTTTGTGATATATGAAGGAATCCGTGAAGTAATAACTAATTGCCCAAATTCAAAGTCTATTGTTAACAACAGGGAATTATGATCTGAAAAGAGACAAGGTTGTAGTGAAAAATTCAAGATTTTAGAATAAAGATCTTGTGAGATATAAACATTATCTATTCTAGTTTGGGTACCATGTCTATAGTCCTGGTGTGAGAATAGTAAAGAATTTGGTCCCAAAGTATTAAAGGCATCTTTTAATTTAAACATTTCTGCCCATTATTTTAACTATTTGGCTAAGGACAATACTCTAGGAGATTTCCTATTGGTAGTTTTGTAATATCTATGATACAATTTAAATCACATCCTAGTATAATATTACCTTTAGAAGTAGTTGTAATAAAGTCTAAGTGTTTCTTAGATAGTCCAACCCCCATACCCAGGAACCAGTATAAATTAACCAGGGTCCAAATTCTATTATTAAACTTAAGTATAATTAAGGCCATGAGTCCATCATTATCTACATGTTTGTAAATGATTTGGGGATTTAAAAAAGTCTTTTTCCATAGAATTGTTACTCCTCTGGTCTTATTTTTATAAGAAGATAGGGTCCCACATAAATGTGTCATGTATTTTAAAGTGTGTCTCTTGGAGAAAAACTACTTGAGTCTTGTTTAGTTTAAGATACCTTAGTAGGTTGGCTCTCTTATATGGGTTGTTTAAGCCATTAGTATTTAAGGATATCAAAGTTAAATCCATATCATAATTCTTTAAACATAAATAATAAAGGAACTTGTATTAATAGAATCCTGTATATGTAATACTCTTCCTAAATAGACAATAGAATATCAATTGTTGTATTTCTATTTATCTCAATCCAAATAACTTTCCCCATGAAAGATAAAAGCAAAATAATTTTGTCAGGCATTTCAAAATTAGAAAAACAGTTAAATAACAAAAAATTAGCATATTTCACTCTGATATAAACTTTAATACACCCTATACAGGGAATGAGATACATTCCTAGTCTAGCAAACAAAACTAAATCTGCTAGACTACCTATCCAAACCATCAACTTTTGTTGGTTTGAGCCCATGAAACAAAGTAAAAATGGAGAATATATTATAAATTAAGATAAAAATAGTAGTGATAAACAACTAATCACATATTAATTCCATTTAGGTTTTAGAGATGAGTTACATACACTATTATTAGAAACATTAAACATTTATACAGTAATTATACACTAAGGAAGCAAAAGATATATTAGGATATATATAATCTGAATTTAGTGTTTAATACACTAAGGAAACATTAGCTTTATTAACAATCTAAATGATTATCCAAAATACCTAAGCATATCATCTGTATTAGTTCTAATAAAAACTTCAAAATGGCAGAACAAATCAAAGAATCTTTTAGCATTTGTATTTACTTGCCCTCTGAATAAATTTTATCATAATAAACTCCCACTAAATAAAAACTTCACAAGAATTGGGTGTTAGCACATAGTGAGTGTGTGTCATTCCCAAAAGATGCTAACATAGATTTTTAGAAATATTCCATAAGGCATATGTGTCCTTAATTAACTCCTAAACATTTGAAATAGCAGATGTTTAAATAACTGAATAAAATCAATAATAATTAACTGGCATCATTTAGAATGACAAAAATTAGTAAAAATCATTATTTATATAAAACTTACTATGGATAACAGGTCTTAAAAGTGAATGACTCAAAGACAAAATTAAGATAGAGATAGCTGTAAATATCTACCATAGTAATAGGGTAATACTGAAACTCATAACTTTTCTGTTGTATAATCACAAGTCATATATATTACTGAGCTCTTTCCCTGTCATAAAGTGCTAATATACTAATAGACATGACTTTATAATAACTAAAAACACGACATCTGAAATAGAAATAATATCTAGGATACAATAAGGAAATTAACATATTAAATGCAAAGTAATTATAGCTCAATCAAAATTATTCATACATATATTTGCTAGGATTTAGTATGTTGTTTGGGTATCCTTAACAGTTATTACCATTAGTCATAAGCATTTCCTGTAAATGTATAAGCCTATACTAAACACTTGCTAACTGCATAGGAAAGTTATTTATAAAGATCTGTTTATAAAAAACTCCAGTATATGCACTAGAAATAGTGGCTATAATTTACTGTTTACAAGAAAAAAGAACATTTCTGTATATATTTGATCACAAAATATAGTCACTATTATAAAAGAGAACCATGAATATGTTTGAAGACAGTGTAGCTTATAATTCTTGTAAAAGAAGCCTACTATGCTATATTAATCAATCAGAGACTTGACATTCACAATTAGGCTTACATATACACATTAGATGTAATGTAATCTGATCTGCATGCATAGAATGCATGATGTCATGAGCTAAGAAAGAAAGTAAGAAAGCTTCACTTTTTAGATTTCAAACTGGCATGTTCCCTACACAGTACAGTTTCATGACCACTTTAACTGTGTCACGAAGTCTGCTTATTTACAGTAACAAATGCAAAGTTTAACTGTCAGATACTTTCAATCAGTAAAATAGCATTCAATGCCAATGAGAAAGAAAAACAGTACTTTAACATTAAACTCTACAGGAAACATAACTTGTAACTATTTAAAAACCTTGTGCCATAAAACATACAAGCATATAACTGTCAGAGAGACCCAATTTATGTCAAAAGCCGATAAACAGTTTTTTGTTCACACAGGTACAAATATATATTCTGAAACAAACAGAAGTTATAAATATTAAAATAAAAATTAGCAGGGCAAAGGGCTATATATTATTTGAAATAAAGCATATCATCTTAAGGTCATAAAAGCAAAGATAGCTTACTGTTCAATTATATCACTCAATAAACCAGTAATATTATACTAATATACTAAAAACATAAACAGTTATTTAATTTGTATATGAACAAAAAAAAGTATAGAAATGAAAAAGCAAAAAGAGAAAGAAAAGCAATAAGAAAAATATTGTCATGACGTGCCTTACTTGAAGATTTAGCAAGAACCTGACTGACTTCTTTGAGGCAGTCACCAAAGCCGTAGATGAGGGTAAGGTGGTTCACACAGCCTATCTTGACCTCGCCAAGGCTTTCGACACCATCCCCAATTCTGGAATTATAGCTAAACTCACTAAACTAGGTATAAATCCCTACATCACAAGATGGGTTGCCAACCGGCTCACAGACAGAACCCACACTGTAAAAGTTGCAGGCTCCAAATCTGACCTCAAAGCAGTGACAAGTGGAGTACCACAGGGTTCTGTCCTGGGACCTCTCCTGTTTTGTATCTACTTCTCTGAACTACAGGCTAACACAGAAGGCCTCTGGCTAATGAATTTTGCAGATGACTGCAAACTAGGAGCCATAGTCAAGTCCCCAGATGATGTGGACATCTTACAGAAGGGCCTCGCTGAGACAGATGCCTGGTGTCAGAGCCATGGCCTCAAGCTCAATGCAAAAAGTGCACTGTCATCCCTTTTGGTAAAAACTCTGTACCCATGAACTACCACATAGGCAGCAATCTACTTAACACCGAATGCGTGATAAGAGAGCTTGGGACCCAGGTGGACAGTAGTCTCTCCTTTGATAGACACATCACCACAGTAGTCAGGAAGTCCTTCTACATGGCACACCTCATCATAAAAGGGTTCTCATCCAGGAAAAAAGAGGTCATTGTTCCCCTCTACTTGACATTCATTAGACCCATTATAGAGTACAACACCCCTTTTAGAATGTACCTCACAAGACATCTGCAGCAGCTGGAAAGGCCACAGAAGTACCTCACAAAGAGGATTACTGGCCTCAAACAAATGCACTACACTGACCGCCTCAAAAAACTCCAGCTTTACTCTGCAGTACATCGCCTACTCCGAGGTGATCTCTGTCTAACATATAAAGCTATGTCAAACCCAGAGCTGTTGGACATGCTACACCTAAAGAAATCCCAATCCCTCCGAGCTACATGCTCTAGGGACCTAAACCTTGTCATCACAATAAACAGGACATGCTGGAGGGATAGAGTCCTGTCCCAGAGACTTCCCATACTCTGAAACAGGCTACCCATCTATGTCAAACAAAGTTCTTCATTAGCACTCTTCAAGAAAATTCTTAATGAGTGGATGGGAAATAGGAAATACACCCCAGGGATCACTTCTGTGTCTCTGCTCGACAGTGGCATAGGAAAATAACTTTCTTGGGTGGCATAAGCCAGGGAACCTTGTTGGCTAGGCTTACTTAGGCCCTTGGGCCGATAGCCTAGTACCTACCTATGAACCTATGAAGTATAAAACAAATTAAAGTCCAGTTGCAGTAGATGCTTTGAGAGATTTAGTGGGAACAGCAATCTTTGACAGTTTTTTGTTTTTTTCTTTTTAACATCAGTCCAAGAAGATTTATCAGTAACTCTCTTCAGAGATGCAGATGCCCATTCCATATCTTCAGGTAAGGAAATAATGTTATTGTTTTTAATAAAGGCAGTGGCTTCCTCTAGGGCATTAAATTATCTCATTTCATTCTGATACAGAATTTTTATTCTGGCAGGAAAAACAAGCTAAGTTTTGATGTTATTCTGCTTTAACAGTTTTATTAATGGCCAAGCTTTTTTCCTCTGTTCCAAAACCCTGGTAGAATAGTCATTATCAAACCTAATTGGGTTTTGATTAAATTTTAATGGACTTTTCCACCAGGCAGATTTTAGGACCAACTCCTTCTCCAAATAAGATAGAAACTTTATGACTATTGATCTTGGTGGAGAAGAGGAGGATGTTGACACTGGCTTTCCTAAAGCTCTATGAGCCCTTTCAATACAAAAGAACAGACCTTCCTTTAACTCTAAAATCTCTGGAATCCAGGTATTAAGGAAAGAAATTATATCTTCTCCTTCAGCTCTCTCAGGAATACCAAAAATCCTTATATTTGACCTTCTCTCCCTGTTTTTCAGGTCATCCACTTTATTGAGAAGCCAAATGTTTTGTTTGATGAGAAAATCTTTCTGGATTTCTTCTTCCTTCAGCCTTCCATCAAGAAAATTCAGGGATGCTTCTAAGTGTGTTATTCTGGATTGATGCTGTTGTATAAATTCCTTGAGAGAATATGTTTGTTTCTGACAATTTTCCTTGAGGTTTTGTAAATTCTTCTTAAACTCATCCATTTTTAGTGAGAGTTCTTGTAGAGCAGATGTCACAAGCTGCATTTCTTTTTTTAAAGCCATATCAGAATGAGGTCTTCGAAGTGCTCATCTCCGCAAATAATATATTCTCCTTTATAATTTGACAGGAAAAAACTTTCCTAAGTTCACCACTTTTTTTTCTTAAATAATGTTATTGTATAATAGCGGTGACCCACGTCTGGGTGTGGGTAATGCTAGATTTACCCATGGTTGTCTTTGTTTTGCCACTCGGGCTTCACCCTCGTGACCAAACCACACCAACCGTGGGTAAATCTAGCATTACCCACACCCAGACATGGGTTATCGCTCAATAATACAATACAGAATACAATGGAAAGATAAAACATTCACATAAGCTATACATAATGCAGAAAAATCTATCAAAACTAAACAGCAGGTTATGTCTTTACGAACTATATAATGTGCTATATTTCCTTGTGTACAGAAAGGTCAAAGAGAAAGAAGGTGGTAGAATGAGAGGTGAGTTATCAAGTAGATGGACTTTAGGGCACAAAAAGAAAAATGCAGATGCTAATGTATGACAAAATCTGACTGAAAAGGCAAAAGGCTAAAACATCACACAATGTGTTTATGGCTAACTGACTGGCTGAAAAAAGTAAATAGAAATTATGACTACAGGCTCATAGGTAGTTAAGAAACCTGTGGCCTAGGAGATCACTTAAGAGCCTAACCCAGTTTTCCAATTGTCTCAGAGCACTGTTTTGTTAAGTAACTTGCTCAGAATTAAGGTATCGACTCCCCATACTTTGGAATAGACTGCCCATACATGTCAAGCAGAGTGCCTCATTGGCCCTCTTCAAAAGGAACCTTGATGATTGGATGGGAGATAGGAAATTCACCCCGGGGATCATGTCAGTTGCCCTGCTAGACAGGGGTCCAGAGAAGTACATATTGAGGGAAAATATTTCCAGGGAATTGTTATGGCTAGGCTTGCATAGGCCTTAGGGCCGATAGCCTAGTACTAACCTATGAACCTATGAACCAAAGTTACTAATAATATAGTTTATACTTTCATCTATCAATTCTAAGTATTTTTGCTAAAATAAAATACGTTATTTCCTGTTTTTTTATATTAGTTTCATGGAGCTCTGAAAAACTGCTGCTATCAGTTGGCCATCTTCCCTCCGGCTTATTTTTAACTGTAGCCATAAGGTTGGTGAGGATGGATGCACTGTATAAAAGAGATGGGAGAAGGTAGGTAGTGGCAAAAGTGGTTTTGGTTGTGTTGCTTAGGAAGTTTTTATGTGGTTTAATTTCTCTAAGTCTTTTGGGTTTCTAATACCATGATGGGAATGGACCCCATTCCTAAGTCAAAGTATGATTAAAGTTTATGAAATTAGTACTGTTTCAGTCTAGGATGTTAGCTAAAAGTGCTCTTCACCGTACCTACAATGTGCCCAGAATTTACTCCTTCTGGAAATCATATGAAGCTACATGTATTGGTAACATATCTAAATATGACTAAATTCTTTTTCATGAGACCTGTTGCTCCTACTACTGTCAGAACTGTCTAGATATTCTTTGACATTGTCCTCATTTCTGCTTGTAAATTCTGCTATTTTATAATTTTGTGTGTCTCTGTATGTAGACACTGTAATCACTGGGCATAGCGATTTTAATGATAAATGCTACTTTTGTCTTCTTTTCATGGACTACTATATCTGGTTTTCTTGCATCTGTTTTTGAACTGTTAATAATGGGTAATCCCATGAGATATAAACTTAATCATTCTCTATAATGCTTTGTGGCTCATGTTTCCAGGGCTTCTCACCTACTTCAATATTGTAATGTTTGCACAATCCCTAATGCAACAGTCTTTCCAATTATTATGCCTTTCAGTATACAGGCCCTCTGCCATTAGTATATCACACCCAGCAACAAGATGTGTGACTGCTTCCAGTTCTGTTTTACAGAACCTGCATTTGTCTGTTTCTCCCACATGTTCAATGGACTTTGTAAACCAACGTGTATGTAGTCCACCATCTTTGGCCGCTAATATTAACCTTTCATCTTTTGGTTTAAATTCACCTGTACTTAACCATTCCTGCATCAGATCCTGATTGACATGAGGTTGTTCTAGGATTTTTCTGTACTTGCAACTATATTTATGTCTTTTCCACATTTTTTGCCTTCTCATCTGATCCTTCGTATATTCTTTCTTTTGTTTTCTGGCACATTCGGTTGCTGCCTGATTTCTGCCTACTCCTGGTTTGGTTTTCTTTCCTGCTTGACACTGATATGCTTCTGCTAAACTAAACAGGGAAGTCACCTTAGATTTGTTCTGTTCATGTTTCAAAACTTTCACTATATTTGGATCCCATGAGGTCAGCAGATAGGTATGCGGTCCTACGAGTGTACATCTATACATGTATTCATTTTCGAGCATTCCCATACTTCCTTCATAGGCAACGTACAAACTCTTGACCCAAGCCATTTTGAATTTGTTTAGGGGACATCCTGCATACCTGACCTGGCTTAATTCTTCAAGAAGGCTACTGTATCCAGTAGACATCATATATCTAGACCTTGTAAAAATCAGAATGATTTTTGTATATCATTTGAAAAGCATGAAGCATTTTTCTTGTTTTCCTGTCCAACTGATCCAATACCTTTTAAGGCCAGTCAATCAACCCAACATTGTAAGTCAGATCAGGAAGAGCAAATTGGTTTATAGCTTGGGCTTTATTCCTAAATGTCAGGGCTGTTTTCAGTATTACTTTTAGTCTTCTAAAAATATTCCTTAATGAGTTTTGTTTGCATTTGTTCATGTTTTATTGTTGATCCTTCAGTTCCCAAATATTTATCCACTTCCTCCTGCTCAAGTTCCTTTATATCACATTCCTGTTCCAGAGTGATATTTTCTTGGAGCTGCAGCTTTCCTGCTGTAAATGTTGCTTTTGTATATTTGTCAAGGCCAAATTACATTCTTATATCATCTGAGAAAGATTTGACTACTTCCAGCTGTACTTTCACCTCCACATCTGATGAACTATATAGTTAGAAATCATCCACAAAAGGAAGATGAGAATGTCTGGGAGCCAAATTGTAACCATAACCTAATCTGTTAAGTAGACAGCTTAATAGGTTAAGGGCAAGATAAAAGAACAGCAGCGACAAAGAGTCACCATGGAATATCCCCCTTTGAAGTTTTATCCCTGGGATGATCATTTGTCCTTTATCATGCCTTAGCTGTAAAGTGGTTTGTCATTGCAATCCAATTGATCAGTGTATCTTACATCTGTAAGCACTCCTTTACCCATGAATGTGGGATGCTGTCAAAATGCTTCTTTTGTAATCTATCAATGCCATACCTAGATTCTTCCCCTTTTTACAATTCTCCATTATGGCTTTATCTAACAACAAATGATCCTTTGTTAACTTTTTGTTCTAGTGCCATGATTGAGTTTTCTTCTAAATGACTATAAACTCTGTCAGCATCCGTTCCAGTATATAGTTTATACATCGTCGGAAGTCAAGTTATTGGTCCATAGTTTTTAGGATAGCTTGCAGGTTCACTCTTAAGGAGGAGTATCATTTTTTCCTGTTGTTAACCAGGTTGGTATCTGTTCAGGGTTCTCATATAAGTACATTTTACTCGAGGCTAAATTTTTGTGTAAAGATGTTAATACTTTTAGCCAGAAGTTAAGTATGCATCTGACTCTGGGGTTTTCCATTTAGGGGGTTTCCTTAATTTTGTTTCAGTTTCTCTGGCTGTTACTTCATCCCATTTCATATCCTATACATTTGAACTTCTTACATTTTCTTTTCTTTTACTTCTTCTATCCAGTCAGCATTTTTGTTATGTTTCATAGGGTTTTCATAGATATTTTTCCAAAATGCATCTATTTCTTCTTTTTGGTGGAGTTTCTATTCCTTTTGCTTTGTTTCCCAATTCTCCATAAAACTTTTTTGGGTCATCATTGAATTCCTTATTTTGTACTTTTCCTTTATATTTATCTGCATATCTTCTAAGTTTTTCTACCTGTGCTGATATCTTTTGTTTATTATTTGCTGTAGTCCATGTTAGATATGTCTGTTCTAATACTGTGCATTGCTTTTATCGCTTCTATTTTTCTAAGTATTTTTATTGATCTGTTCTCTCTTCTATACTCTTCTAAGAGTGATACTTCTTGACTTAATTGCTTTATAGTTTTCTCTATTTGATACTTCCATGATGGTATTTGATTTCTTCCCTCCTTTCCCTAATTGCCCTTTATTTTTGTGATAAGACTTTATCTGCTATCAGTTTAGTTGCACGGTAATATATCCTATTAACGTTTGTTATATCGAATGATGTTTTTGTTAGTAGCCATGATTACTGTGTTCATTTGTTTTATCAGCCTTCTAGGACTTTCTGTAACCTATTTCTTTCATCGATCTTAATATGTCTATATTAATTCAAGCAACTCTTCCCTTAGATCTTTTTCTTCTAAACCAAGGGCACATTATTTATTCTCTGTTTCCTGCAGGCATTCTACAGACAGTTCCAAAACATCTTCCTGTGACATATTCTCTTCAACTGCATCTTGCATCATCCATTGCTCTTTCATATAGGAACCCACTGACCTACCAGTCTGCAACACTGACTGTGTCAGAGTTGCCACCATTTCCTGCTCCTTCTTTTACTGTGCAACTCCAGATGAACTTCTGCACTAGCTTTCCACTGAAGGATCCAGAGTATCTTCATGTTGCCACTGATCAGATGTTTCACATTCCACATGTTTTTCCTTAATTTGGGGACTCATTGTTCCATCTTCCTATGACATTATCAGAACTGGATTTTCTATACTAAATCCTTCACTTCACAGGTAATCCATAACTTCAGTTTCTATTTCTTTACCTTCTCCATTACTAATCCTCCTTTCTAATTTTCTCCTTTGTTTTCATATATTTGTACTGTAAAATTTCCATATCTGGATGCCTTTGCCTGTACTTCTCTTCATATATCTTTGGTGCTGCTTCTTTGTATTAATTAATTTTGCTTTCTCCTTTGCAAAGATATTGAATCATATTAAATCTCTTTTTCTTTCCCATGTCCATATTTCTTCTTCAGATGTCTCCAGCTCCTCCTGTTTCTCCTTACTTTGGGGACTGATTGTTCCATCATGCTGTGACATAACCTGTGTTAGACTTTCTACACTAAATCCTTCATTTTGCAGGTATTCAAGAACCTCATCTTCTGTTTGTTCAGCTTCTACTTTACTAATCTTCTGTTCTACATTCTCCCTTTGTGATCTTATTTTTGTATTGTGAAATTTTCCATATCTGAGTGCCTTTGTCTGTATTTCCCTCCAAATACCGTTGGAGCTTCTTTTTTGTATTGATTAATTTGGTTTACTCCTTTGTGTAAATATTGTACCATACCAGATCTCTCTCCCTTTCTCTTATGTCTGCAGAGCATTCTTAATTTTTAGTGAGTCTTTTTTATATTGTTTTGAACATGCACATCAAATTTAAGGTTTTCATCTATAATCACTCCAAGAAGCTTTGTGTGGGAGACTACTTCAATTTCAGTTTTCTTTAGTGAAAAGATTTTGAAACTCAGTTTATCAGGCACATGTGATTTGGGGAAAAATAGGAGTAAATAAATACATTTAAATCTAAAAATGCTATAAATGCTCTTGCTAAACTTAACAGGCTGTCTTGATTCCATATCAAATCAATCAAAGCCAAATATAAAGTAAAATAACCACCCAAGTAAAGGATAACCACAAAGACTTCTTTAGCTATGTTACAAACCTTGGAAACAAAACACAGCACTGCACAGAGCTAATAGTAAATTATATTGCATACTTGGTTTCAGAGGACACAACCAATCTACTAGCAGACAAAAAATTAACTCAAACATCACTCTGTTTTCCCTTCTTATATTCCCAGATCACATGTCTACACTTTCCTCTCAAACCTCCCAAGAAGAAGTCCTCAAGGAACTCTTCAAGGCCAAAAACACTACTTCCGTGGGACCAGTTAACATACCGGACTGCCTTCTGGTCAGGCCAAAACAGGTCTTTCAGACACTCTACAGAGGCTATTCAATATCAGCTTCCAAATAAGCCAAATGAATGGAGGACAGCTACAGTCATCCCCTTGAACAAAAGAGGCAGGTGGTCAATTAACCTGAATAATTTTAGATCCATAAGCCTGACCAGCCTCATCTGTAAGGCTATGGAAAAGATCATGATAGAATTGATATAATAAGGACATAGGCAACCTACAAACTCTTGACCCAAGCCATTCTGAATTTGTTTAGGGGACATCCTGCATACTTAACTTGGCTTATTTCTTCAAGAAGGCTACAGAATCCAGTAGATGTCATATATCTAGACCTTGTAAAGGAGTTTGACACAATCTCACATTCAGGCATAATCATTCAGCTAAATGTAAACCCTTATGTAACTTGTTAGATTGCAAACTGGCTCACAAATACAACCTAGGAAATTAGGTTAGGTGGTGCTACCTCCTCCAAAATACCTATCACTAGTGGTGTACCACAGGGTTCAGTCCTTGTACCACAACTCTTTGACATTTACTTCTTGGAGATCAAAGCAAATGTTAATATTTTATGACTGTAAACTTGGTGCCATTATAAACTCCCCAGAAGACACCAATATGTTTCAAGAAGACCTTTCTCAAACAAATAGCTGGTTTCAAAACCATGGACAAAAACTAAATCCCAAGGAATGTGTAATAGTATCTGTGATGTCCCTCTTCTGGGTTAGTAATCAAGTAGCCTCAATCCTCACCATGGACATTGATGAGGGACATTTACTTGGAACAAAAATAGATAAAGTATTTCCATTTGCAGATCTCTGCACCAAGCACAATTTCCCTTAAGAGCACACAAGGAACACACTCCCATCCTGGGGCTGGGTTTCCTCTCTCTCTCTCTCTCTCTCCAAGCCACAAGTAAGAATACCATTAACACAGTTGTAGAGTTGAGTCCTCAGCCGAGTGTTCCAAGCCAAGTCTTCCACCACCCTATCTGTGAAACCAGTGCTCTGTGTCCCTGCTCCTAGTAGCTGACACACACACTCTTTGAGATTTGATTTTCACATTCATACACACACACACACACACACACACACACACACGCATGCGCACACACACACACACACACACACACACACACACACACACACACACCTGAGAAATTCTGGCACAGATTTACCAGCTGTGCTCCCTCTACCCAGACTATAAGGTAGAGATGGCCTAGAGCACTCCAAAGACATCTACTCTAAGGCTCTTAAAAGGATACCCAATTACACTGATTGAAATTGATACTAATACTAATGGTAATGTTGATCAAACAGCAAGGCTTTCAGAAGCAGCCACAGTGTCACAAAGTAATTATAAGTACTCTCAAAGGTTAAAATATTCTCTAAAGACCAGCCACAATGAAAATTTAAATATGTTTAATAACAAATAATAAAAAGAACTTCAAAATACTGCATATCTATTTACAATTAACACCACAGTTTCAATCATAGGAAATATTAAAAATAAGACTGATGGAAAGATTCACACAGATTACAAAAAATACGTAACTAATCTCAATATAGTTTCCTGACTGATCAAAAAAATTACTGTCCCCAAATTCACTTACTAGAAAAAGGCAAGGTGACATGGGTGAGGGGTACTTCTTTGTTAGGATTCACAAACAGACTGCCCTGAGACTTCTGTCTCATCAAGTATTAAAAAATAATTAAAGTGCTGGATTACAGAATGACATCACATACATCTGGTCACTTGACACCTGGTTCCCACACTACCTCCTTTACTAGAAACTGAACCAGAATCTAGCATGTGTGTTACCCTACACACACATAGGACTGTGCTAAGATGTGTTATAGCACCTGGAAGCTATAAATCCATTTCAAAAACTTCCACCCTTCCAGGGTAGCAATTAGCTCACCCCTAAGGGCAATACAGTAGGATTCCTAGTCCTGGTTTTCACAGACATTTTTCCTCTGGCTGCAATCAGAACCATGAGATACAATCTTTATGGCCTAAACTAGTTCATTTAATTTCAGACTATTTTTCAAAGTTAGCTGGACTGAAATTAACCTATTCTGTTCCAGTATCCTCTGTTACAATATAGTCATTTCAACAGTTACATTACAGTCTGACATACAGGTGTATTTGTATTCGGTCCAACAGGACCAAATTTAAAAAAAAATCCTTAAATTAGATAAACAAGTTGAAAATTTTTATTTAATTTCAGGTCTTCACTTTAATAAAATAAGTCTAATTTCATAGTATTAAACAAATGTAGGGAATTCTTGTTATACGGAGATCATATAATTGGCAAACAAGTATCCACATTAAAATATTTAGGTATTACTTTATGTAAAATATAGCAGAAACTTTAACTACAAATTATAATAACATAATAAAAATAATGAATAAATACGTAGAAAATTTGAATAAATTATATATAACCTTTGATGATAGATTGCAACTAATAAAAATGATATTACTTCCAAAAATTTTATACATAGCTCATGCTATTCCTATAATACCTGACAAACATCTCTTGAAAGATATAAATGCATTATTATTAAAATTTCTTTGGTACCCTAATATAAACAGAGTAACTTTCTCTCACCATATTGGACCTTGGGAACAGGGAGGGATCAACTTTCCAGATATAGAAACATATTAAAGCTTCTGTTTTCAAAATTGTCTTAAACTGTATAGATCCAAACTACTTATCTAGTTAGAAATTACTACAGTCTACTATATTTCTAAACGAAAATCATATATTAAAAAACTTTATGCTGCCTAATAATCCAACAAGTTATGGCATATCTTATGTATCAGCTTAGAATATAACTTAATAAAACCTACTAAACTAAATTTTATAAATTCCATTTTCAATTGTTTTAGAAAATTTATTAATACTAATATAGACATTAAATCCTGGTTGGACCTATTAATACCTTTTAGCGTCACAAAAAATTTCTTTAACAAGATACATAAGAATGTCTTTAATACATGGGAAAAATGTATCTGTTGGAAACATTGTATCAATAATCAAAAAGTGACAGATATCCAGTACATAATGAATAAATATGATCTGTCTTCATCTGATTGGCTAGTGTTTCAAAGTGTATTAACATACTCACAAGACCTATGCAGAATGATTAATAATTCTTCCTTTAAGAATGAACCTAAATTTATAAAATATCTAAATTAAATTCTTCTTCTTCTTCTTCTTTCAGCTTTTCCCGGTTAGGGGTCGCCACAGCGGATCACCTGTCCGCTCATGATTGGGAGTGGAGTTTTACAGTGTCGAGTTGCCAGCCTGGCACCTAACCTTCCACAGAAGGCACACACACACACACACACACACACACACACACACACACACACACACACACACACACACACACACACACACTCACACCTAGGGCCAATTTAGAGTATCCAATTCACCTACAGCATGTCTTTGGGATGTGGGAGGAAACTGGAGCACCCGGAGGAAACCCACAAAGCCACAGGAAGGACATGCAGACTCTGCACAGAAGGTACCCTAGCCGAGGATTGAACCAGAGAACTTCTTGCTGTGAGGCAACAACGCTAACTGCTGCACCACCGTGGCCGCCCTAAAATATCTAAATGAAATTATTTATAATAATCATAATATGGAAAATGCAACTTCAAGATTATACAAAATTCTAATAAGCTATAAAGCTAAACCTCAACAGAAATACTGGAATTACATAACCAAAGGTCATTCATTAAACATATCATTGGAAAGCAAAACTAATTTGTTGCTTTTGATTAAATTAATATCTAACATGTGTATTGCCTAATGAGCAGGATTCAAAATAATTCACTTTACACTAAATAAATTATTTAGTAACAAGCTTTATTTTTGCCACTAAACAGAAAACTAAATAAACTCTATGTAATTGAACAGTAAATCACACTAAAACAGAAAACTAAGTAAACTCTATTTAACTAAAACATGAAATTAGACAATACATTTAAAGAAAAATGTTTACATCACTGATAAAGAGAAAGCTTCATCCTGTCTTCAGTCTTGACTGGGAAGCCCCGCTGCAGTCAGGCAGGAGTCTTCATCGGGAAAACAGTCCTGGGCAGTGCATCCACTCCACAGGTGAGGCTTCAGCCTGAGTGCAGGGAGCTCCAGCTTTTGTGGTGTTGGTCACCCACCTCAGAGGGAACAGCAATTCCTGCCAAATACAATGATTCTGCAATTTTCAAGTGTTACACCTGAATATTCCAATGACTTTGCAAGTTTAGTACTTTACTAGAATATTCCAGCACACATACACATGCAAGACATATTTCGTAATCAAATGTAGTGACTTTGCTGAAATCCCTAAATTGTTCTGGAACACAACATCATTTCTCATGCCTGCTGACACTTCCAGAACTTCATATGTCAAGGAAGAAATAAAGAAAATAAAGAGAATGTTGAGATATAGTGAGGCAACAGTCAAACAATCACACTCACTCAATGTACCCCTCTTTCATATCACATCTGTATCACATTCGGCCCTTGACTATCGACACACTTGTATTCGACATTCAAGACTGTATTTGCCTTATTATAAACACAATAAGTTAAGCCACAATTCCAAAATGTCAACAGAATCAAAACAATCATTAAAATTAATATTGGATGTATTAACCAATTTAACAATTTGGTAGCAGATGTTGACCATCCAGTAAATATATCCCACCAATTGTGTGCAGTATCAGATTCTGTCTTCTTGGCTAAACTAACCAATTTATTCCCTATAATAATGCTTGTCATTTCATGATGTAAAATACCATGATTTACTACCTGTAAATGTTTTTCAAGATGTTGCATATTATTTAATACTTTCTGTAAAAGATTTAAGCTAAATGACAAATTATGGTATTCCAGCTTGTCTGGTAACCAGGTATGAAATACATTAACATGTGTTTCATGAGAATTAGACATAAGTTTCATCGTGCCAATGTAAATGAGTTACGTTATCTGAACAACCTACAAAAGGATGCGTTATAACATACAATGATGTTTGGTTTGTCACTAAGCATATAAATTGAGGTGCTATTTCTACAAACATTTCAAACATGGGAGGTAATACAGTCCATTTGCAGATGTTGATGGAATACTGAAGAAAACACGGTTCATATATAGGGGAATGTTGTCCACAAATAAGTCCATCCATCATTTCAGTACAGTGTTCCAGTTTATGCGTTCTGTTTGAGAAGGCAATATAATTTCCTTCTACACGGGGTAACCAATACTGGAATGGATACACAGGAGGTCCGAGTACCAATGGCAAGGTTACAAATTGACACATTATTTTTGCATTTGTGACATTATAATGCATGATATAACCTATACAAAAATTATCTGTGCATCTTGTTTTTTCAGAAAACAATCTTATCCATTTAGTATTAGGTATCCATTTGTTAAATAATTGTCTCCATATATGTTCATTATTAAGCATTAATTTTGTCTGCAGAAAATTCTTCTGTATTGAAACATAAAAAGATTGTAAAGTACATTGTCCAGTTTACAAACTTAGTAACATTTTTGTCAGATTTCAAATTATGAACTACAGAAGCATTAAATTGATCCAAAAGTTCTTTCTCATAACTAACTAGCTGTTTTTGGGTATGCCAAACTGTAGGATTCCACTGTGCTTGTAAATGTATAATTTGTGAAACATTCTGTCCCACAGCTTTGATTTTATTAGCTAAGACTTCGACATCAATGGCATTTAAAGTTCCTAACCCTGTACCAATACCTCCTAATAAGGTGCTATACCAAGCTCGTTTCTGTCTACATTTACCAGTTTTTGGAAAAGTAACATTAAAATATAGTACAGTTTTTTGATATGTTTGCCCTACATATTTACATGTAGAAGGCACTTTAATTATTTCGTCAAAGTGAGCCCTGGGGTGGTTGTTCAATATAGTTATTTGAGAGGCCCATATTTCATTTATAATCTGAGTTGCATTCATACAAAACAATACTGTAATGTTCTGTAAATCAATTGATTTATTATTAATAACAGTTCCATTTTGGCAAAAGTAGTAATTTATTTGGTATGTCTGTTCCTATTTACAATTACAACATTTTATGTCTGTGTAATTTTGAATTACCGTAGCTTGTCTGTCATCTAGTAACTGAACATAAAGATGCCCTCTTCTTACCTTCCAAATAGTTAAATTTCCTTCAAAAGTCAAATTGGTAGTAGGGCATCCTTGTCCAGCAGGGCAGGTAAAATTTTGTTATGTTCCATTTCGTGTACTAGCAGCCCATCCCCACTGGAGTACCGCTGAATTAATTTTAATTGCTCTTACTCCTGGTGTTACACACTCTGCCAAAGGGACTCCATACAATGTGAAACCAGCAACAATTAGCATTGGAATTGGTATCTGAAATCAAAGAAAAGTAGTATGATTATTCTCGCAAATAACACCAATTTGCTGGTATATATTCCCATTTTTCCTTTCCTGGTTTAATAATTAAAACAGTATTATCATTCCCGGTAGCAATTACTTCTGCTTGTTCAGGTTGGTTACTGGGTTCATGGACCCATATTTTTGCACCTGATTGATTTCATGAGTACTGGATATTTGTTCCCTCTCGAAGGTAGCAACAGGCGGTGACTGCCCTCTGGTGATGGTGCCACCTAACACAGGTATAATAAATATTTGGGCTACCCTATCCTTTTTCTGTACATGACCATTTTCATCTGAAGTATTTAACAGAATAATTTTATGCTCCCCTTGATAACCTGCTTCAATAACTCCATTTACAACCTAAACACCTTTCAAAGCAAGTGTTGATTGAGGCACTATCCAACCAAAATGCTTTGCTGGAATTTGAATTCCAATCCCAGTCTCAATCAGCTGAACTGTCCTTGGTGGTATTTTACAAGCATTCATTGAATATAGACTCAATCATGCAGTCTCAGGTGTAGCTCTAGTAGGAGCTAATGCACGTGCTTTAGTTTCCCAATATGTAATTGTTTCAGTCGTCACATGTGGTTTGATCTGCAACGCTGGAGTTAACATTCTCATTAATGGTGTTTCTGTTTCTGAAATTGGTCTATTATTTAAAATCTGTAATCATCATCATCATCATCTTTCGGCTTTTCCCGTTAGGGGTTGCCACAGCGGATCATCTCTTTCCATTTCTTCCTATCCTCTGCATCTTGCTCTGTCACACCAACTGCCTGCATGTCCTCTCACCACGTCCATAAACCTTATCTTAGGGCTTCCTCTTTTCCTCTTACCTGGCAGCTCCCTCCTTAGCATCTTTTTCCCAATATACCCATCATCCCTCCTCAGCACATGTCCAAACAAACGCAATCTCGTCTCTCTTGCTTTGTCTCCAAACTGTCCAACATGAGCTGACCCTCTAATATACTGATTCTTAATCCTATCCATCCTAGTCACACCGAGTGCAAATCTTAACATCTTTAACTCTTCCACATCCAGCTCTGACTCCTGTCTTTTTGTCAATGCCACTGTCTCCAACCCATATAACATAGCTGGTCTCACTACTGTCTTGTAGACCTTCCCTTTCACTCTTACTGGTACCCATCTGTCACAAATCACTCCTGACACTCTTCTCCACCCATTCCACCCTGCCTGTACTCTCTTCTTCACCTCTCTTCCACATTCACCATTACTCTGAACTGTTGATCCCAAGTACTTAAACTCGTCCACCTTTACCAACTCTACTCCCTGCATCCTTACCATTCCTCTACCCTCCCTCTCATTTACACACATATATTCTGTCTTAGCCCTGCTGACTTTCATTCCTCTGCTCTCTAGAGCATATCTCCACCTCTCCAGAGTCTCCTCAACCTGATTCCTACTCTCACTACAGATCACAATGTCATCTGCAAACATCATAGCCCACGGTGCCTCCTGTCTGATCTCATCTGTCAACCTGTCCATCACCACTGCAAATAAGAAAGGACTCAGAGCTGATCCTTGATGTAATCCTACCTCCACCTTAAACAGATCTGTCACTCCCACTGCAGTCCTCACCACTGTTACACTACCCTCGTACATATCCTGTACCAGTCTTACATACTTCTCTGCCACTCCCGACTTCCTCATACAATACCACAACTTTTCTCTAGGCACCCTGTCATATGCTTTCTCCAAGTCTACAAAGACACAATGCAACTCCTTTTGACCTTCTCTGTATTTCTCCAATAACACTCTCAGAGCAAACCTCACATCTGTAGTGCTCTTTCCTGGCATGAAACCATACTGCTGATCACTAATCATCACTTCCCTTCTTAACCTAGCTTCTACTACTTTCTCCTATAACTTCAAGCTGTGACTGATCAATTTTATCCCACTGTAGTTACTGCAGCTTTGCACATCACCCTTATTTTTAAAGATAGGTACCAAAACACTTTTTCTCCACTCCTCAGGCATCCTCTGACTTTCCAAAATTTCATTAAACAATCTAGTTAAAAATTCCACTGCCATTTCTCCTAAGCACCTCCATGCTTCTATTGGGCTGTCATCTGGGCCAACAGCCTTTCCATTCTTCATCCTCTTCATAGCTGTCCTTACTTCCTCCTTGCTAATCTGTTTCACTTCCTGATTCACTATCCCCACATCATCCAACCTTCTCTCCCTCTCATTCTCTTCATTCATCAGCCTCTCAAAATACTCTTTCCATCTACGCAACACATTCTCCTCTCTTGTGAATACCTTTCCCTCACTATCCTTTATCACCCTTACTTGCTGCACATCTTTCCCAGCTCTGTCCCTCTGTCTAGCCAATCGGTACAGGTCCTTTTCTCCCTCTTTAGTGACCAATCTCTCGTACAACTCTCCATATGCCTTATCCTTAGCTTTCGCCACCTCTCTCTTTGCCATGCGCCTCATCTCCTTATACTCATGTCTACTTTCTTCATCTCTTTGACAATCCCACTTCTTCTTCACCAGCCTCTTCCTCTGTATACTCTCCTGTACTTCCTCATTCCACCACCAGGTCTCCTTGTCCTCCTTCCTCTGTCCAGATGACACACCAAGTACCTTTCTAGCAGTCTCCCTTACTAGTTCTGCTGTAGTTACCCAGCTATTCGGAAACTCTCCACTGCCTCCCAGTACCTGTCTTAACTCTTCCCTAAACTCCACTTCACAATCACCCTTTTTTAACTTCCACTATTTAATCTTTGGCACTGCTTTCACACTCCTCCTCCTCTTCTTGATCACCAACATCATCCTACAGACCACCATTCTATACTGCTTAACTACTCTTTCCCCTGCCACCACTTTACAGTCTCCAATCTCCTTCAGACTGGCCCTCCTACATAAGATATAATCCACCTGTGTGCATCTTCCTCCACTCTTGTACGTCACCCTATGCTCCTCCCTCTTCTTAAAATATGTATTCACCACAGCCATGTCCATCCTTTTCACAAAATCCACAATCATCTGACCTTCTGCATTCCTCTCCTTAACACCATACCTACCCATCACTTCCTCATCCCCGCTGTTCACTTCACCAACATGCCCATGCCCATTATTTAAAATCTGTAATGCCATATTTAAATTATTTCTCCAGTTTTGCAGAGTCCCATTTCCTAATTTTCTTAATTGACCTTTAAGTAAGCCATTCATTCTTTCAATTAACCCTGCTGCCTGCGGGTAATAGGGTATATGAAATACCCATTCAATATTATGTTGTTTTGCAAAATCCTGTACCATTTTTCCCTTAAAATGGGAACTGTTGTCACTCTGTATTTGAAAAGGCATCCCATAATACAAAATGATTAAGTCTAAAGTTCATAAAGTACTTACCTGTGTCGTTCGTCGGCATGAAAAACCAATAAGATACCCAGAATAAGTATCTACTGCTATACATATATATTGGCAGCCTTTATTTAATGGTAAAGGACCAGCATAATCAATTTGCCATATTTATCCTGGCAACTTTCCTCGTCCTATATGTCCCTGAACTATATGAGGTGTGGATCTTTGCTGAGTATGCTGACATATTGTGCATTTTAATATAACAGTTTTAATTAAGTCTAATGAAAGTGCAATTCATCTCGTTTGTGCCCACCTGTAAGTGGCCTTTTCTCCCAGGTGTCCACACTTCTGATGTGCCCATTTTGCCATCCCCATTTGCTCAGAATCATCTGGTATATTAGCTTCTGAAATTCTCGTTTGTTCATCTGTAACAAAATTAAACCACCATTCTAGAGAATCTGCAGAACAATGTGCATTAACATGATAAACTGTCACAGTACCTTGACTTTTTGTTTTCTAAACTGATTGCCATCATTTTTTTTTTTCAAATTTTTTTTTTAGAATGAATTTTCCAATCATTTTTCTGCCATGTAGGCAACCAGGTTGCTAGTCCATTTGCTACTGACCAAGAATCAATATAAATATGACATGTACCTGGCATTTCCTGTTTCAGTGCTTGATATACAGCATATAATTTTGCATATGGACTACTTCTGCCACTCCCTGAAGATGTTAAGATTTTCTTAGTTACTGGATTATAAGACAGAGGACTGCAGTGGTGGTGCTGCGGTAGCGTTGTCATCTCACAGTAAGACGTTGTCCTGTTCGATTCTCAGCTAAAGCATCTTCTGTGTGGAGACATGAGTGAATGGGCGTACCTTTGTTGAAGGTTGTGGGTCAGGGCTGGCAACTCGGCACGTAAAAATCTACTGCCAATCATTAGCGGACCAGAGTTCCACTGTGGCGACCCCCTAACCAGGAAAAGCCAAAAGACACAACAACTGGATTATAAGACAGAGCCTTTTAACATTTTTTTTTACATATTTAGCTGACCTGTCTATAAACCAAGCATGTTGTCACTGCTCTAATGATAGATGATCAAAAGGCTGTTCCCATGTAACAGGAGAATTAGTTACTGGAATTGTTTCAAATAGCGATTATGTTTGTAATTTATTAGGCACAGATATTTGAGCTATTTTTTATGTAACATCGCCACCCCTCCTATGCCTGTCTTAGCTCAATTCTGAATGCAACTTTTTGTGCATGTCCTATCTGGTGTGTCTTGCATGAACTTATCATGCATTGCATAATAGGAATCCCAGGTCTTTTATTCATTGTTGATGCTTTGCTTTTAAGTTTAAAATACTGAACTGTCCCTGCAACCTGTACTTTTAATAAACTCTCTTCTAGCCCACATTGCCATAAGTAGTCTCAGAGAATTTACTATATAAGCATTGTCAAAGCAAATATTTACTGGATGTCAGTGCTGCAGAACATATTGTGCAGCTTCTAACTTATCCCTTTGCACTGACATGCATCCTGGTAACTTAAACATAATTGGTTTGTTTTGCTTTTGCAATGTCCCTATTGCAAACCCAATGTAATACTTTTCATCCTTCTAGAAACATGCACCATTTACATGCACTGTAGAGGAAGGCCTGACTAACATCTTCTGTGATTTTTTTTTACTGCTATTTAGCGAAGTGGAATTAGAACTATAACCCCCAAAGAACACTATCTGTTTTATTTTCAAGTAAATGGCCAAAACTTGTTTAATGCAGGGACTTTTTTTTTTCACAGTCTTTGAGTGTATTAGAATGTACCCTTGTTATCTTTACTTGCATCTTGTAGGAATGTTAAAAATATCTTTGTTGTCATGCTCTGCACATTCTAGCATCCTGTCGGAAACTGTAATATTAAAATACTCTAATAAACTTGTAGTTAACACTAATGGCATGTCCATGATGTATTTCTATGTTAGTATGGAGCTATTACACTTGTTAAATTCTGAAAAGGAAAAAAAAATCTGTATCCATTTAACTTAGCACATATACTTTCTAACCAGTATGTCATGTTTCTTTAACATTGGCATGTGTTTTTCATTAAACTCCGATATCCCTTATCTCTCTTAAAAACATTCCACTGTGAGCAGTAGGGCTGAAACATTCCATCTCTCTAGAAATTGTAAACTTTAGCATGATGCAAACAAAAGCAAGGATATCTGTTTCCATAGTTTAATTGGCGTGCTATACTCCTGTATATACAGATCAAAACAATGAAGGCAGTTACACATATAAACCTTTTTCTTAAACATTTCGAATCCCATCCTCGTCGCCAAGACAATGTATTGCCTAATGAGCAGGATTCAAAATAATTCACTTTACACTAAAGAAATTATTTAGTAACAAACTTTATTTTTGCCACTAAACAGAAAACTAAATAAACTCTATGTAATTGAACAGTAAATCACACTAAAACAGAAAACTAAGCAAACTCTATTTAACTAAAATATGAAATTATAGGTTCATAGGTTCATAGGTTGGTACTAGGCTATCAGCCCTAGGGCCTATACAAGCCTAGCCATAACAATTCCCTGGCTATTTCTTCCCACATTATTTACTTTCCTGGACCCCTGTCTAGCAGGGCGACTGACGTGTTCCCTGGGGTGAATTTCCTTTCTCCCATCCAAACGTCAAGGTTCCTCTTGAAGAGGTCCAAAGAGGCACTCTGCTTGACATGTATGGGCAATCTATTCCAGAGTCTGGGGAGTCTCTGGGTCAGGAACCTATCCCTCCAGCATGTTTTGTTTATTGTGATGACAAGGTTTAGATCCCTGGAGCGTGTAGCTCTGAGGGATTGGGATTTCTTTAAGTGTAGCATGCCCAACAGCTCTGGGTTTGACATGGCCTTGTATGTTAAGCAGAGATCGCCTCTGAGTAGACGATATGCGACAGAGTATAGCTGGAGTTTTTTAAGGCGGTCAGCGTAGGGCATCTGCTTTAGGCCTGTGATTCTTTTAGTGAGGTATTTCTGAGGCCTTTCCAGTTGTTGCAGATGTCTTGAGAGGTACATACCAAATGGGGCGTTGTATTCTATAATGGGTCTAATGAGGGATGAGGACAGTGGGACAATGACCTCCTTTTTCTGGATGAAAAGCCCTTCATGATGAGGTGTGCCACATAGAAGGATTCCCTGACTGTTGTGGCGATGTGGTTATCGAAGGTGAGACCACTGTCCACCTGTGTCCCTAAGTCTCTTATCACACTTTCTGTGTTTAGTGTACTGCCACCTATATGGTAATTCATGGATACATGTTTTTTCCCAAAGGGGATAACAATACATTTCTTGGCATTGAGCTTGAGCCCATGGCTCTGGCACCAAGCATCTGTTTCTGTAAGGCCCTTTTGTAGAGTATCCACATCATTTGGGATTCAATAATGGCTCCCAGTTTGCAGTCATCTGCAAACTTTGTTAGCCAGAGTCCCTTAGTGTTGACCTGTACTTCAGAGAAGTAGATGCCAAACAAGAGCGGCCCCAGGACTGAACCCTGAGGTACTCCACTTGTCACTTGTCTGGAGCTGGATTTGGAGTCGGCTACTTTTACAGTGTGGGTTCTATCAGTAAGCCATTTAGCAACCCATTGGGTGACATAGGGATTAATACCCAACTTAGTAAGTTTATCTATGATTCCAGAGTGGGGGATGGTGTCAAAGGCCTTGGCAAGGTCTAGATAGGCTGTGTGGACCACCTTACCCTTGTCCATGGCTCTGGAAACTGATTCAAAGAAGTCAATCAGGTTCAGGAGACAAGATCGGCCCTTCACAAACCCAAACTGGGTATGGTCCAGTGTTTGAAGGTTGCCAATGTCTTTGTTTATAAGTTCCATGATAATACGCTCCATGGCCTTGCAGATAAGGCTTGTCAGACTGATGGGACGGTAGTTTCCGGGATCCAAGGTGGATCCCCCCTTGTGGATTGGGATAACTGTAGCTCTGCGCCACTCAGTGGGCACGAAACCTGAGGTGAGGCTATGATTAAACATGACACTTAGGTGAGGTGCCAGTTCATATTGTAGTTCATGTAGTACACAGCCCGGGATGTCATCTGGTCCCATGGATGCTGTATTCTTGGCTTTAGAGAGTGCGTTTTGTACCTGTGTGGCCGTTATTACTGGAATTTGGCAATCTTCCGGTATTGAGATGGACCATTTAGGGGGTGAGAGGGGGGTGAAGTTGGCACTGAATCGATCTGCCAGGATATTGGCAATATCCTTTGGATCAGTATATTTATTGCCATTCTGTTTTAGCTCAGAGCAGATCTGAGCATTGCCATTTAGATTCTTGACATAGTTATAGAATGCTTTGTGGTTGTCTTTGGAATCTTTGGCAATTTTATTTTCATAACTAGCTTTGGAGGACTTTATGAGGCATCTCAGTTTCTTACTGAGGCTAGTAAGGAAGTTTTTTGCATCCTGGGATTTTCCTCTTTTCTGCAAAAGTTTCTTCCTTTTGTTGTAAAGTTTGTTTATGGCAGGGGACCACCAGATTGGCTTCCTTTTTGGATGAGAGCATTTTGGTTCTATTTGGGATGGCACGATTCATGCATGAGTGGATGTGTTCGTACAGTGCCTTGGTGTAGGATTCAGCAGTTGAACTTTCAGTTCCCGTCTGCATGGGTGTCATGAAGTTTGTCACTTCTGACTTGAGTAGCATGAAGTTGGCTTTGGAGAAGTTTTTTATGGTGGTTTCTTTACTGGGGGGTGGGGGTGGGATGTGGATGTTAAGGGTGATTAGCTTATGGTCAGACCTGACTAACGAGGGGGTGACCATAGGTATGGAGCATTGATTTGCCATGTTGGTAATGACCAGGTCTAGGATATTAGAGCCCCTGGTGGGATTATGGATTAGTTGATCCAGGGCATTGGAATTTATGAATTCCAAGAACCGTTGCGCAAAGGTGACAATACATTTAAAGAAAAATGTATACATCACCGATAAAGAGAAAGCTTCATCCTGTCTTCAGTCTTGACTGGGAAGCCCCATTGCAGTCAGGCAGGAGTCTTCATCGGGAAAACAGTCCTGGGCAGTGCGTCCACTCCATAGGTGAGGATTCAGCCTGAGTGCAGGGAGCCACAGCTATATATAACCAAGTTATTTACCACAAGTCATGAGAATCAGTACTTTCCCAGTGTACGCCGGATCTTGCTAGAGCATTCTGTGGTGTTGGCCACCCACTCCAGAAGGAACAGCAATTCCTGCCAAATACAATGGTTCTGCAATTTTCAAGTGTTACACTGGAATATTCCAATGACTTTGCAAGTTTAGTACTTTACTAGAATATTCCAGCACACATACACATACAAGACATATTTTGTAATCAAATATAGTGACTTTGCTGAAATCCCTAAACTGTTCTGGAACACACCATCATTTCTCATACCTGCTGACACTTCCAGAACTTCATATGTCAAGGAAGGAAGGAATAAAGAAAATAAAGAGAATGTCGAGATATAGTGAGGCAACAGTCAAATAATCCCACTCACTCAATGTACCCCTCTTTCAAATCACATTCGTATCACAAACATGCAATTTTGGAGAATTTATACATGGAAATTTATGCATAGAGCATTTTATACACCTGACAAACTAACCAATCTTAGCTCATCCAATGATGTTACTTGCTGGAGATGTCTACAAAATTGTAAAGCAGACTGGATACACATTTTTCATGATCGTATTTTTGTTGAAAAATTCTGGAAAGATATTAACAATTTTTTACAAGTTATATTTACAGATTCATTTGTATTAACTAAAGCTTTAATTCTGTTGAATATAAATGAAAACATAGACATGAAAAAATAAAATATGTATTTACTATGGACAATCCTAGCAGTTGCTAGTAAATGCATCTCCAGAAAATGGAAGTCCAACCTTGCTCCTACCTTTGAAGAATTTTTAACATTATTAAATGAAACAGCAATAATGGAAATCAAAATCAAAGAGCTGAGGATTTATTCAAAACTATGGAGCAACAATCCGTGGAGGAAGATTTTATCTCTTATTGAGACTTTAAAAATTAACTCTGACTCTTCTTAAAAAATGTATATAACTAATGTTTACATATGACTAAATCAGATAGGTTTCTGTATAATTCAAATTTCATGCCAAATGTAAATAATGTATATAGTTTTTTTTCTCTTTCTTGTTTAAATGTATTTGAAAAATCTTCTCAAGATATTTGTTACTTTTAAAAAATAATAATAACTTTTGAGTAAAAAAAAAAAATAATTATTGTCCCCAAGTTCATTTACTAGAGCAAGGCAAGGTGACGTGGGTGAGGGGTCCTTCTTTATCAGGTTTCACAAACAGACTTCCCTGAGACTTCTGTCTCATCTAGTATTAAAACATAATTTCAGTGCTGAATTACAGAATGACATCACATACATCTGGTCAGTTGACTCCGTAATCCCACATTACCCCTTTACTAGAAACTGAAGCAGAATCTAGCACATGTGTGTTACCCTACACACACACATAGAGCTTTGCTAAGATGTGTTATAGCATCTGGAAGCTATAAAACCATTTCAAAAACTTCTACCCTTCCAGGGTAGCAATTAGTTCATCCCTAAGGACAATCCAATAGGATTCCTAGTCCTGGTTTTCACAGACATTTTGCCTCTGACTACAATCAGAACCTTAAGATACAATATTTATGGCCTAAACTAGGTAATTTAATTTCAGACTATTTTTCAAAGTTAGCTAGACTGAGATTAACCTCTTCTCTTCCAGTATCCGCTGTTGCAATATAGTCATTTCAACAGTTACAATACAGTCTGACATACAGGTTTATTTCTTTTCTGTCCAACAGGACCTACTGTTGGTACATTTTTAACACAAACAGCTTTACAAATACATTTTTCAATATGAGCATCTGTACAAATCAGTTTGATAAACAAATGACATATAATTCTTTATAAACCTCCAGCAAACTATGCTGGCATATGCTACACATCCACTGCCTTACTTCTCCTGGCATAGCTAGCACTACCTCACATCATCACAGTATCCTTCAGGAAACATGATTAGTCTTGTAACTATCATATTGACAACACACTCCTGAAAGGGATCTGAGAGCCTATATCAACAATGAACTGCCCTTTCATAACCACATATCCACTATTGTAAGGAAGTCCTTTTTCATCACAAAGCTTATATGTAAAGGGATGAAGTCCATGTCCAGGGATGTAATCATTACACTGTACTCATCTCTCAGCAGGCCAATCATTAAATATAATGCCCCTTCAGGTATGCATCTGCCCAAACACTGTGCACAACTGAAATGCTTTCTTCATATCTCTTAGTGCAAGAAATCTGGACAAAGCCTAAAATAATTGGGGGACAAAGGCCCAAAAATAGGGACAGAGTTTAAATATTATTCTTATAAATGTAGAAAGTTGCTAGAATAATAGGAATTGTGTTAGCATGAATTTTCTGAAGGATATGAAGCCTGAAATGCAAATGTATAGCATTATTTATTGAATTTTATCCAGAGTGATTTGCTAGTAAACCACAAATTTTATGAGGAACTGACCAAAAATATGAGCCAAAAATCTGTGCATTATGTGAAAATCTAGACAGTTGAGAAGTATGGCTTTCTTTCTAAAAAATCAAGGGCAAAAATCATACAAATAGTACAGACTGTCTCAAAGCTTTGTTCCTTTTCTCACTATCAAATGGGCTACTAAGAGGTGACCTCTGCTTCATATATAGAACCTGAGCAGACCCTATCTTGTCAAATATAGTGCACATACTTGAGTCCAGTGGTAGTGTAAACAGGTGTATATCAATTTGTTGAAGGTTCACGTCCAAGAACTTTTCATCGACCCGAAACCACCAAAAGTTCAGTTCCACGAATGTTCACATCGAAAAAATATTTCACCAGAGAAAAGAAGCACTTGGCAAACACTACACCAGAACATACACCACAGTATGTCAAACCCACCCAATTGGGGGGGGGGGGGATTGTGCCCCCCCACACCCCTAACTATATATACCAACTCTGACATCGCACTACAGTGGGGAAAAGGGCAAGTTTGTGCTGTTGGCCAACTGCTTCCTTTCCCTACTTAAATCTTTCACAGATATGAACGTTAGCAGAACTGAACATTCAGTGGTTTCAGATAAATTAACAAAGGTTTGTGGAAGTGAACCTGCAACAAATTGATATATATACCCATGTACACACCTGACATAGGAATCCGAATCACATCTGCAACATAAACATGACATGTTGCAGGGATAGGTATGTATCACAGAGAATGCCACTCATATGGAACGATCCTCCACCTCACATAAAGCAAAGTACTGCTCTTACTGAATGGGTGGGAAACTATAAATTCACTTCCTAGCTTAGCATCTGTCTGTTATAGAAAGGGGCAACAAGTAAATATCCCAACATATTCCAGCTCTACCTGCATCAGGGTTATGCATGCACAAAATATAGGGGCTAAAAAACTACCATGGGAATATAAGGCTCCCAGATTAACAACTTTGTAACTACCTATAAACATGACTTTAGTGTTTAGTGAAAATATAAAATAAATTAAAAAACATGACTTTAATACAAAGTAAATAATATAAAATAAAATGTGCATACTAAATTAAGCTTTGTAAAGAGACAGAAAAGCTTTGAATTAAATATGTCAAGAATAAATAGCAGCATCACTTCGGATTAAACTTGCTCCATGTAAAACAAAATCACTGTAGAAAAACCAGGAGGCAGTACACAGGATGACTATATGAAAAAGTAATTTATTGTAATTGCTTTTGCATTGTCATGTATATATAATGTCTGATGAAGCGTTTATGTGACAACACAAAAGCTATTCGGCCTGTGTACTGCCTCCTGGATTTTCTAAATTTGAATTAAATATATTTAAGTTCCTAGTTTAGTGTAAGTGTCATCATGAGAGAACTTGAACACCAGATGGTTTGAACTGCCTTTTTTCAAATGTTCTGCATGTATACGCAGCAAAACCTTTTGCTTAGCTTCTGTTGTTACTTTTGTATAGAAATCTTTATACCTATTGCTGACTTATATAGTCTACTGATTTTCAAATAAAATAATATGTTTTAATTGCTGATGTCAGAAAATAATCTGTTCTGTCCTATGGTACTGAAGTTAAATAAAATGGTGTCATTTTTTTTGCACTTAACGACCCAGGTGTGACAAACAGGCATTAATTTGCAGTCTTATTTTATATTTTTTGTTAGAAGTCCACTGGGAAGAAGCACTAATATTAAACACATTAAATAAACACTATTCTTGTATATGTTGTAGTCAGCCAAGTGATAGATTTTGGAGTTATATGATAGCCTGTAAGCACTGAAATTGAGAAAAGATAAAGCACCGAGACTAGCAAAATGAAATCTAATATAACAATCTTGGTTACTAGAATGCATTAAATACACTGACGATTTCCTTATTTTATTTACTAAATTGTTTAAAGACAGTTACAGTGGAATCTGTATCAAAGACTAATAGCAAACCAAATACAATATGCTTTAGAGACATATTAAGCAAAAAATATTTACATCATACTCTGCAGACACGTTTTGGAAAATATTTGGGTTGTACTTTCTGCACACATTGTACAAAAATATTTAATCACAATTGTTGTGTTAAGCAATAGCAAGAACTTTCTAGGCATCACTTGCTAGAAACATTATGTTTAGAAACATTTAAGACAGTATAACCTTAGGCATATAATTTTAATATTTATTTTTCTTAATTTATTTCTTTTTAAAACCAAATTGTTGACTTGCAAACAACATCCCCAAAGGAGTACCCTGGACATTTGTACAGCCCTTTCTAAGACGTTATACTGTGGACTGCTCTTACTGGGAGGTGGCATTATCTTAGTTAGAAAACTATATAAACTGAGTATTTGACTGAGATTCTGTCGATCCATCTGAATTGCTAATAAACTTATACTCTGTGAGTGCCCTTGTGGTGACATGTTTACTTGATTTATGCCAACTGAATTTTGAGGTCTCTTGTAGAATGATTCCTATATCAGAGTTATTGTCAGAAGTTATATCAAAAGGCTGAAACATGCATGTCAACAGCTAGTGGGGTTCGGCTTTACTGGCCTGAATATATCCATAAAGACTTAAAAAGAAAAAAGTAAAAAGTCATGAACATTCAGAAACCATATAACTGAAACACTTGATGTCCTTACGAGGTCATTTGCATATATCCCATGGGCCTCTGTTACAGAAGGTTTAAGATAACACACAGTGAAAACGCTAGCTTGGCTAGGGTTTTCTTGAGTTTTGCTATTCTGTGAAAAGAACCTTAAAACCTGAACAGGAATTTATTGAGCTCTGATGTGAAAAGGAAGGGCACCACAGTTATTTAGCTAGAAATAAAACCGCATAAATTAGAACATAGAGGGTGTAGATCTTGACAAAAGGTCTAATAAGGTGCCTGTGACAGAACCTAAAAATAGGTACTTGTTAAGGTTAATTAAGCACTCTAATCTTGTTGTCTTTCAGCTTTTCCCAGTTAGGGGTCGCCACAGCAGAACTCCAGTCCGCTAATGATTGGCAGTAGATTTTCACAAATGCCGAGGTGCCAGCTCAACGTTCAACCTTCAATGAAGGCACGCCCATTTACGCATGTCTTTCAAATGCCCACCCAACCGTGGGGAGGACATGCAGACTCCACACAGAAGGCACTCCTCGCACTCCAGACGAGAATCAAACGGAATTAAGCACTCTAATAAAACCACAAAAAAGGAGACTGAAAGGGAAACTAGAAGTTTCTTTAAAGTCCTACAACAACGATACTCTCAAAATTAATGTCACTGAAGGAAAGCTTCAGGTTCAGTTATAAAGTTAATAACATTGTCTGCATCTTTTACTGAGTTGAAAAAAACATACCCTAAAAACAGATAACATACAAAGAGTAGATTCACAATTTTCATTAGATAATATGCACGAGTGGGTAAGGAAACAACAACAAACATTTTAAAAAGTAATAACTGAGAGAAGTGAAAGAAGAAAAATCCAGTGGAACTTTTCATATTGATTTATAATTTCACAGAGTGGGGAAAAACAAAATAAAGATAAAAAGGAGTTTATAAAAATGTTTAGTCCAGCAGCAAGAAACTGTAGACAGTAATGGAAAAGAAAGAAAGAAAAGAAAAATGGACAATGTCCTACCTTAACAGTCACTTTGGAGCATATATTGGTAACTAAATTTGTTTTTAAACAATTTTGGCTGATTTAACTATGGGTTTGGGAGTTAAGGTGGTATAAAAATCTGACTGACACATTAAGATAAATACAAAACAATCATTACAAATGAATTGATAAGTAAAGTTAATGAGTTACAATGTAAGCAATTGTAAATTGTTAAAAGATTTAAATTTGATTTAATATAAATGGCATTCTTATAGGCACAGGGATGAAATAACATTTACAGGTGTTGGAAAATAGTCTTCCAAGTGAAATATAGTTAATAAAAAACCCTTGTTAACTTTATAAAAGTGCTATATAAACAAGAAAGAAAAAGGAAATTATCTTTGTGGGATGCTCAATACAAAGGACGGAGATGAAAATAGCCAAGCCTTAATGTTATTCAGGCTACTACATATCTACACTGACAGTGGATATGATGCAGATCTTGACATCATCCCTTCCCATTTTAGCAAGGAAAGGCTTAATCCTGATCACAGCAGACAATAAACTAGTAAGTTGCCAAAACGTGCTAAGAGACATCCTCAGTGAGTATAAATAAAGTAAAAATGCACACTAAAATGATAAATAATTAAGCCAAGCAACTAGTGTCACAGTTAGTAGGCCAGGGAAGCAGCCAGCCTGAGGATATCATGGCCAAATACAAAAAAGCTTGGAAAATAAATGTAACTGAAAAAAGACAACAGAGATGGTCTAATTAGTGACTCATGAGGGAACTGAATGGATCTACATCTGAACCTTCTCTTTTTAAATTATGCTATTTTGTATATATTGTCTTTGGAGTACACATCTTAAAAAAAAAAACCTGTACAAGATCACAAATATCCAGTATGATTGCACTGTTTCACATCAACTGTGTGCAGCCTGACAATGCTGACTTCAGCTGAGATGAGGCCACTATTCGGTCTAGGATTTAAAATTGTTCCCACGTGACAGTAAATACAATGGCACAAATTCACATGTCACAGCTGGGAGACTTTGTTAAATACTTAAGAGAAAAAATAAATATCAAAGACAAAGTAAAAATCGAACATTTTCAGATCAAATAAGGAAAGCCTGGACATAGATCATACTACTAGATCCATGGTGGGTTAAAGGAAATTTTAAAAATGGACCCCAGAAATGAGTACTGGTAGTGTAGTCTGAAAAACGGCATTACTTACTTATTACCACAGCTTTCTGGAGTATGCATTTAAAAGAAAAACTACAGTACACTGTTAACCCTAGCTTCAAGTGAAAAGGTATAACAGCTGACAGTCAAAATTATGCTGACAGAGACATCACACTTACAAAGCACAATGTAAAAATGCAACAGGGAGAAGGATTTCAGATTCCCACAGGTGTGGGGAACCTTGGGAGTGGGCACAGTTTGACTTTGCAGGACCCCTACCAACAGCTAATAGTAGTTAAGATAATGGGTTTGATTCCAAAAGATTTTCTCTCTATGTAAATGACTCACTGCATTGTAAGGCCTATCTATAAAGCAGAAGAACCAAAACTATATAGTGCCAAGGGTAAAAGCACTATAAGCTCCACACCAGAACGCCAGAGAAAAACTGGGAGAAATAAATATATTTATTATACACATTAAGTGTTTTTGTCCCTAAAAAACAAAACTGGGACTTCTTCAGAACAAAGTAAAAATTTCTTTCCAACATTTACATATGCAAATACATTGACCCTTAGATTACATTAAATTAAATTAAATTACATTCTATTAGCTTAAAGACACTATGTACTTAAAAGGTCTATTACACCCCCTTTTTTAATACAATCAAAACAAAAACTTCTTTACTATAAAACATCCTTAAAACAACAACTTCTATCACATTTGTGACATTTATTCTAACTGTTAAAAAGATATTTAAAACTATTATAAATCAAGAGCTTGTTTTTTTTAATAAAGGCAACAATGAACAACTATCATTTAAACTAGGGGTAACAGCTGCATTCAACCTAATAATCCAAAATAATTCCTATACTTCTATTTTTAATTCCCACCACCCTCTCCTTGGACTCTGTGGCACTATTTCTAAGATACCAAATTTAAAAATTTAAAAACCTTGGCATACTTGGGTATGTTTATATCTTTATTATTTCTATCTATAAAGCAGGCTTGTACCAGAGTTAAGTCTTTTAGAATCTACACAGGGACCAAGGGATATACATGTGCAAAACCTGGGAAATACAACTAAGATTTCATATACCATACCATTTACATTGTACCGTGAAAGAAAAAAAGAATGAAAAACGACTACTGAAAAATGACTAGTGAGTTTGGAAATCATTGAACAAACTATTTACCTAAAATATCTCATAAAGATGAGGAAATCCCCCTCAGGACTGTGGTCTAACCCCCTCATGAATTAATGATAGACTGAACATTATACTTGGAAGGAATAAAGAAGTTTATTATGGAGTGCCTTTAAAAAGAAATAACGTTGTGGGCCCAATTCCAAAATTATACTGACCGGACAAGAAGAAGAGTCAGGAAAGCTGGACAACCCATAGTAATGTTACAGTAGCAGGAGGATATACAGCTGGGAGTAAGGAGATCCTGTAATGGTCCACCAATTTAAGAGTAAAGCAAATGGGACCTAAACTCAGTAGGGTACTATTTTATTACAAACATAGGTTCATTGAACAGTGCAAGTTCAAGTTTATAGAAATCAGTTGCCAAAAGTGGTTAAATCCACAAAAATCATGTAAACATGTGGACGGAAAAAAATAACTAACTTTTTATTCTTCTTTACAAAGAGAACTACTATCAGATAAATCTACTAAGAACATAATTCTCATTCTTTTTCAGATATACCTCAGGTAAAACCTGGAGTGGCCATGAAGAAAAATTTAATGTTCATCTATTTCTCAACCAAGGATGCAGACTTGTGTGGTGATACACCCCAAGGTGCAAAGGTTAGAATTCCATTGTAATCAGTTCCCCTCACACTCCTAGATCTGTATTCAAAAAGACAAAACAGTACGTTTCCAAAAACTCCACTTTGGACCAGTCTATATTTTGTATATAAAGCTTACAGAGAACTGGATTAGACAATGTTATCTAGGACATCTTATTCCATCTGTAAAGGCATCAATTTGCTTCCCCATTCTATGAAACCAATATGATATTAAAAAGCCTTGTAGCTCTATTAGAGGAGCTACGCAATGCTGCATTTGACCCAGACAATAAAATTACTGTAAAATTATGTTATATTCTGAAACTATGTCTTACTGAAAGAGGAATGTCAAAATTAAAATCTGCTTATAGTTAATTAATGAGATTGCATAAAAAAGGTTCACACAAAGGAGGAGTCACTGTTCACCTAACTAAGAGACTTCTCCAGCACTTGAAAAGAAAATGTTTATCACTGACATCATAAACTGTGTAAGTCTAGCATCTGTTGTTATCGTGTGGGCTACAGTGTGTAAAACAATATGCTGTGAGAGTTTTGACAGTAAATAAAGTATGTCAGATTAAAGATATGATACATTTCATGTAAATGGTCACAGAGCCTACTAAATGTATTTATTTATTTGTCCTTTGTTAACCAGGTTAGTCCACTGGGCTGGTGACCCTTTTTCAGTGGAGACCCAAGGAGAAAAGCTCCAACAATAAAAATTAAACAATAACAATTAAACAGTAACAATACAATAATAATAACAGTGGTAAATGTTTACAAGTAAAGAGAATATGTATACAGAGCTACATGTATTCATTCTATAGATGAAAGTTTGGTACAAAGCAATATATTGTTCACATGGTAGTAGAAACATTTAAAAAAGTATAAAATGAATCAAGAACCATAGCTAAAAGTAGAAGAGGTGGAAGTTTGTAGTAAAGATGTAGAATTACAATTAGGGCATCAGAAGAAAAAAGCTATTAAACATCGTTAACAACTAAACCAGGTTGGTAGAGAGAGAGAAAAAATGGAGTATTTAAAAGAAGGGTAGAAGTAGAGGGGTGGGGAAGAAAGTTTAGGGGAGACAGAGAGAGTGAAAGAAAGCCGGGTATGGGAAGAGTGAGAGGGGGGGTAGGAAGTATAGAAGGTAAGGAAGAGAAATATGTGATTTGAGTATGGTACAGCTCAGTGTCCTAGCTGTAGGACTACAGTCCTAGTATTTATGAAAGTTAGATAAAAGTAAGGAGAGGAGAAATGTTATGGTCTAGCAATTGGGCAAGTAGGTGCTAGGTCAGGTGGTGATAGGTGCAGGAGGGAGAGTTAGCAAAGTAGTTTTTCAGTTCTCTTTTAAAATTAAATGAGGACTGAATAGCTCATATATTGGTTGGGAGTTTGTTCCAGGTTTGAGATATAGAGCATTTATAAAGTAGTCTGCCTATTGTTTTGTTAGGCCTGTAGGTGTCAAGAAGCAGTTGGTCGGTGCTACAGAGGGTTCTTGAGGGTTTGTATAGGGATAGGAGGGTGGACAGGAAGGGACAGTGGGCAGGTTTGTACAGTAGATAATGTGTCATCTGTAGCTGAGAAAGATGGAGGAATTGAGGAAATTCAAGCCACTGTAGTTGGTTGAGGGCAAGGTAGTGATGGGATTTGTAAGGGAACTTACAGGCAAATCTGGCTATCTGGTTGTAGGCTTGTTCAAGTCTGGTTAAAAGATTTGTTTGGAGGTGGGTAAATATAGGGTAAGTATAGTGTAGGCAGGAGAGGAGGTAGGCTTGAGCTACTGAAGTCCTAGAAGTAATGGATAAGACTTTTTTGTTTCTATACAGTAAACCAAGTTTTTGATTAGTCTTTTTGATGGATTGCTGTACATGATGGTCAAATTTCAGTTGATCGTCAATTGTTATTCCAAGAATTTTGGTATGGGAGTCAGCACGAATGATGGTGTTGTCTAGGAAAGACAGACTGAAGGAAGCTTTAAGGTTGGACATAGATTTTGGAAGAAAAAGAAGAAGCAATGTTCAATGTTATTAAAAGAAGTCTGGGTGAGGAAAAGAAGGTCAGAAGGATTGTTGGAGAGGGTAATAAGGGTAGAATCATCGGCATACTGGATTAGAGAAGGGGTGCCGCAGGCAGACTGGAGATTTTTAGTAAAAATATTAAAGAGAAGGGGGCCTAGAATGGATCCTTGGGATACACTTGTTTGAATAGGTAGGAAAGGTGCACAGGAGGTCTGCCATCTAACAGACTGTTGTCTGTTATTACGATAACTAGAGAACCAGAGTGCAGTTGTTGCAGAGAGGTTTAGTAAGAAGCTTGGAGTGAGAGACAGTGTTGAATGCCTTGTAGAGGTCAAGGAAAAGGCAAGACACCAGTTTATTGTTTTCGCTTGTCTCTCCTATAGTCTGGGTGAAGGAGAGAAGGGCTGTTGATGTGCTGTGGTGGGGTCTAAATCTGTGTTGAGAGGGGGGTGAGGAGATTTTCCTGGAGCAGATATTTAAGAAGTTTTCTGTGAATACATTTTTCTAGGATTTTTGAGATGGGGGGGGGGATGGCTATAGGACGGAGATTGGAAGGGTCAGTGGAGTTACCTCCTCTGTGAAATGTAATTGTATAGAAGGATTTCCAGATTTCAGTGAGTGGGGATTCTTTAATGGAATGATTGATGAGGATTGAGATGGGATATGCTATAGTACTGGCTGCAAGTTTAAGGAATTGGGGGGCTGGATTGTTGAAGGAGGGAGAGCAAGGTTTAAGTTTTTGCAGAAGGGATTTTATATAATCAGTCTAATCAGGTTGCAGGGAGAAAGGTGAGTGAAGGCGGGTGGTGGAGAGGGTGGGGGGCTGTGATTGGTTGTTGCTGGGAGGAATTAGTTTGCAGATAGAGTGTATGAAGTAGTTCTTTAGTATGGTAGTGGTTTCCAGAGGTGATTTATTGGGGAAGGGTTGGGGGTAGAAGGTTTCTCTGGATGGAGAATATTCTTCATGGTGCACCAGAATTTTTTGGGGTTTAAGGTGTGAGTAGATTGAGCTTCTAGATAAAATGTTTTTTTGTCTTGGATAATATGTCTGTTACAAAGGTTTTTAGTTTTTTGAATTTAAGGAGGAGAGAAGAAGATTTTGAGTTTGTCCATTGTTTCCAGGTAGTATCCCTACGTTTCTTGGTGGAAAGGATATCTTTAGAGAGCCAGGGTGTGGGATTAGATTTGATTCTAATTTTTCTGATAGGTGCAAGGGTGTTTAGTATGTTTAGGAAAATATTACTAAATTCAATAACAGCATCATTGAGAGGAAGGTTAAACAGGTGTGACCACATGACAAGACAGAGTTGATAGTTGAAAGTTTCAGTGCTAAAACTGGTCAGGTTACGACAGTAAATGGAAGTACAAAATCATTAATTGACACAAATAAGACAAAGTAACAACAAACATGAGTCCTCAGGGGACCTGTTATATAAAAGAACCTCAGAAGTAGAGCACCAGCTGAACAGAACCTCTCAGAAGTCAGAATTTCAAACAGACAAGTTTGGAATCTGGAACACTGATGTGTGTGTGTGTGTGTGTGTGTGTGTGTGTGTGTGTGTGTGTGTGTGTGTGTGTGTGTGTGTGCTTCTTTCCTCCCAACCCCATCACTCACTCACTCACTCACTCACTCACTCACTCACTCTCTCTCTCTATATATATATATATAAAATGAAAATATGTGAGGTATATATATATATATATATATATATATATATATATATATATATATATAAAATATTTGTATGTGTTTGTGTATAAAATCAGTATTAATATTATTTGTTGCTCAACTCTTGCTAAACAGCAAGTTTTTAAACAAATGAAAAAATTAAAAGGGACCTCAAAGACACGTGCTTCCCTTAGACTGATAAGAACAGATTTTTTTAATTTATTTATTTATCCTTTGTTCACCAGGGTAGTCCCACTTGGCTAGTGGCCTCCTATTTTCAGGCAGACTCAAAGTAGTATTTATATTACTAAGAGCAATTCTACCAGGGCCTTGGGGAACTTTCCCTACTCATTGTGCGAGTTTGTGGTGAGATTCCTGCATCACTTCTGGCAGGGAGGCAGTGCGGAGTTGTAGGGAATATGGAGGAGTGTAGGGAAAGGGGTTTTGGTATTGCTGTGAAAGAAAATACTAATGACATATCAGTCAGACAGAAAAAAGAAAGCAGAACCCAGGGTGTGTTTTTACAAATAGTTAGTGTCTTGACTTGTAGGATGGTTTTACAAAAGATATTATTGTAAAAGAAACATCATTTGGAGGTTTAAAGTATACTCAGCTGTGTTTATTGTTGGAGAAAGATGAGCTGGGTGAGGAGTCAGAGCTTTTTTGGTCAGAGGTGGTTGAAAGAGTTTGTGAAAATGAAGGGGAAGATGGTGAAGTAACTGAGCTTCTTGGCAAGACTGCTGAAAATTAAGGTGGATTAGTAAATCAAAAGAAATCCTATGCTGATGCTGTTGTCCCCCTCAGGGAAGAGACAGGTCTGCAAAAAGGTACTGTACAACTTGTTAAAAAAAGGTACACTGTAAAAATTCAAAGTAAGGATGATTCTGCAGTCTGTAGATATTATGTGCAGAATAAGCTGATTCTGCCATTGGTATTTTCAGTTTTGGACATAAGAACATTCATTCATTTAGGGAAACAACATTTCTGTGATGTGACTTAGACTGAGTTTCTTATGGACAAATTTCTTACATTTTGTGAAAGCAAAAACAACGATTTTCCAAAGAAAAATGTTATTTCTTTAGGGCAAAAATAGATTAAAACAGATGGTTCAGTTTAGAACTGAAGAAATAGAAGAAATGGAATTTAAAGTGTTTTTCTGATTTAAATTTGTCAAAATCTAAAGATGAATGGGGTTTGTGGAATGGTGGAAGGGAGTTGAATGTTTTGTTAAAAAATGAAAATGATGCTCTTAAACATTTACCAAGTATAGTACGTGTTTGTAAATGGGAAGACAGTAACAGTAAGGTATGCATGACTAACAAAGACATGTTATTTTTGTGTGGATACTGAATAACTAATTAACGGATCTGATAAAATCAGATGTAAGAGAAAGGTCATACAATGAGTAAATGTAAAAAATGAGTCTAGGATATGTAATAACATGTGCCTTTTTTGGTTTTATTGTGACAAATGAAGAGAAGGGATTATCAATGATGTTAGTAATGAAATCAACAAGGGAGATGAAGATAAGAGTGTTACGGTGCATGGGAAAAGAAAATGAAAGGTTTAAACTGAATGGAATGATAAAGAAGTAATTTTGGAAGAACAGAGAGAAGAAAATGAAGAAATTAAGAAAGCATGTGATGATTTGGATAGTGAAAAATCAGAAGTAGAAGAAGGGGGTGTGCAGTTTGTTACAAAAATGTACCATTGGAGTTAGAGTATGGGTAAGAAAAAGAAAATTTAAAACATTTTCTCCCAAAAATATGGGGAAATAATAATCTGGTATTTCTTTCAGTTAATGCTAATAGTTTGATAAGTTTAGGGAGGATGCTTACTATTTTACAATGGTGTAGAAAGTGTGAAGCCAATGCGGTTTGTTTATAATATACAAGGTTAATTTCTGAGCAAGATAGATTGCAGCTTAGAGCTTTATAGGGGCTGTATAGAATATGGGAAAGGAAGGTGTTCACAGGTAGTAGTTTTTTTAAGGTGGAAGTTAAAGTATCGAACTTTCCTATTACATCTGGAGGTAGAGGGACAATTATTGATATACAGTGGGATGATGATGTATACAGGTTGATTTGGGATTTATGCTTTGACAGTTGTGATAGAAAGAGTACAGCTATTTGAAAGTTTGAAACCATATTTAATGGTTAATATGAGAAATATTATAATGGGGATTTGAATCATAGTCTCACTGGTTAAAATAAGAAGGTTAAGACTGACATGGAGAAATTAAAAGCTGTAATGAAATGTGGTGAGTTGCATGTATGGTCTAAAAGTGGATGCTCATATAAGATGGGAATTAAAGAAACTGAGATTTATTTATTTTTATTGACAGAAAGTATGGATGAATTTTCAGATCACAAAGCTATTTGGATGGAGTGTGGCAGAAATGTGGAATTTATAATGCAGGGGATAAAAAGGTTAAATTTTAAAAAATGTGAATCAGAAAGAGTTTCAAGGAGAAATAGATCAGCTATGGAAATATTATTTGTCAATGAGGAATTTATTCATTATGGACTGAATGCCAGGCTATATTTAAAGAATATAAAGGTGTTTTCTTAGAAATGGAGTTAGAAAAGTAGAAAAAATACAGAGGATTATAATATATATATATATATATATATATATATATATATATATATATATATTATATATAAGGAGATGAATATTATTGAGGAAAATTGTAAGGTTTTTTTCTGATTAAAGAAAGATAATTTTTTAATGAGAATAAGAAAAAAAATAGAGTTTATTGATTGGACAAAGATTTTTTAAGGAAAGAAAGAAGTATCGCCTTATTTGGCTAAGATAGTGAAGGATGAGGTGGGTATCATGAGAGAAATGATAAATAATACTGGTATTATTAAATATAAACAGGAAGAGGTTATAGATAATGTAGACAGTTTTGTTAGAGATTTATATAAGAAGATTGGTATAGGGAAAGAAGTTTGTTGGTGAGTTTAAAAGTTTTTGGATAGGGAAATAAAAGGTTTAGAGAAAAGAGTTACTTTATTCAAGTTATATATGATTTTAAGAAAAGTAAGGGAAGAATTGTTGTTAGATAAAAATGGCATGATCTATGAAGTACATATATCTATGCAAACATGGCAGAAAGAGTTGCTTTTAAAAATATGTAATGAATGGCTGGAGAAGGGTAAAATTAAGGAAGAAAGTTGTGAAGGTATAAAGTTTATTTGGGGAAAAAGGGGATAGATACCAATCTAAAAATTGGAGGCTTGTAATATTACATAATGCTGATTATAAGATTTTTATATAAATTTTGTATTTGAGGTGTAATGAGATTTTACATGAAGTTATGGTGGAGGATATTTTTGGAGTGAAAGAAAGATGTAGTCAAGATTTATTAGTGTTAATATGAAAAATTTCAGATGATGCAAGTGAAGAAAGTAAAGTGAAGCTGATTGTAGGTGATTTGAAGAAAACTTTTGATTATGTGAAACATAAAAGTTTATGGAGGATTTTAGAAGAATACGGTTTAATGGGAAAGTAGTTAAGATTTATATATAGCTAAAATAAGGTGAGGCTCTTAATGAATGGTTTAGTTCTGAAATTTATTTGAAAAAAGGGGTAAAACATGGGTTTCCAATGAGTTGCGTTTTATTTTCTTTGGTTATGAATGCAAAAGGATCAACTGTTTTAGTAGGAATGAAGGGTAGTCGGTATTATGTTAAGATTTCTGTGCGACTTCCATGTTTTATATGGATGATGATCTTATTTTGATCACTAAAAATACATTTTGGATCAAGGACGTGTTGCGGTATGTAATTAGGTGGTTAAGGTTTATTGGTTTGGAGTTAAAGATAAAAGCAGAGGTTTAGGGAAAGAGATAGATACAGGTGAATCTCCTTTTCTGAAAATTAAGTTAGTTTTTTAGGATTAAAATTTGGAAGTAGGGAGGTGGTGGATAGACAATGGGGTTGCATAAATGAGAAAATTAAAGATATCAGAAGGTCAAGTAAGTTATTTTGATTATCATACAAGATAAATGTGCATTTAATAAATCCTGTTATTATGGGAACCATTTGTTATCTGGCTAATCTATTTATGTTGCCTAGTAATAAAGAAAAGAAAAGAAAAGAAATACTAGGGCAGTTATATGTTGTTTTTAGGATTCTAAACTAAATCTAGTTAAGAAAGGTTTTATATTTGAAGGAAGAGGAAGGAGGATTAGGTTTATTAAATCATGTAGTCTATGTTGCATCTGTGTGTTTATTTAAAGCTTTAAGAATGAATGAGGGTTTGGTGTTTAAGATTCTAGAAGCTAAATAAGGAGAATGGAAGAATTGTAACAGAAAGATAAAAAGAAAAATGAATAGTGGAGAAGAGAAATAATGGAATATAAAAATTTAGGATTTGAAATTTAGAAATTAAAGAGGTGAAAATGACTAGAAGAGGATTGGTATAAGGATGTTGTGAGGAGATGGTATAAAATCAGTCCTTGGTAAAGGCTATGTAAAATTCTTATTGAAGCATTCAAGTGGAGAAAGAAAAGGGTTAAAAATAGAAGGTTGAGATATTTTATGGAGGTTAGGGATAAGTAAATTACTGGTAAAAGGAAATATGAGGTATAAAATTTAGTCCTAAAGATTACGTTTACTTTGTAATGAGTTAGAAACCACACAGCATTTTTTTAAGAGTGTGAGAGGGTAAACAGTTTGTGTAAGAAAGTTATAAAATAAAGGGTTGTGTATAGGATAAAAAAAGTTGGAAGGTATAAATATGATATTGTTTGACTTTTATGGGACAAAAAGTAATTATTAATACATATAATATTTGCATTTTGGTATTGATAAAATTGAAAAGAAATTTGGTAAAATTGAAAAAAGTGTTTTTAATAAAGTTTGGGACATGTCTAAAATCTTGGCTAAATAAAATTATGGTTGTGACAGCAAGAGTGTGAGTGGATAATATGAGTAAAGTAATTGAGTAATGATGTGTTAATAATGTAAACCATCTTCTTTTTTTCTGTATATAGTATGAATACGGTGCCCTTACTTTTGATAGGTGTTGTGGGATCTTTTACATCCTCCTGAGCTACCACCAGCTGAAGCAAATGAGACCTTGATTTAAAGTATTGGGCCCCTTATGCTGCATGTAGTGTCATCAGTTGATCTACCTGGTGTGACTAAAACCCTGTGCCTTCTGCACCAAAGCCA
>NC_056730.1:548724480-548756980 GCF_019279795.1 Protopterus annectens | reverse complement strand
ACAAAAAATTATATGCTGTGTTCCTTCCTCTCCTAAGAGGCATAGACTCATAGATAAAGAAGAAATTATACAACATTTACTAGCTAAACGAGATGAATTTACACCACTAGGATTTGTTCAATTAATGGCATATCATTGTTCTTTTTAAAAGCATTACTACAATTTTCCACTGATGGTAGTGTTGATTAATACATTGACCGTTTATATGTTAGTATTACTATTACTAATATGGGAGTGAAATGATTTCATCACCTTATTGGGAAATGGATTATTATGTTAACACTTGCTTTTCAACTTTATATTTTGGAATTGAAAATGTCATTAACTTGATGGTACATTGATCTACTCTTTCAGTTTGGATGGCACTGAAGCATGATTCATTATTTGGAGCACTAAATGGATGGCATTTCAGAAAACTGCCATAAAATGTCGTATTCAACATTTTCAACATCAAAAGCCGATTTTCAACATTATGACCATTCGTTTAAGCGTAATTCCGGCTATATATTTCAATTTTAATTACTTTTTTTTTTTGAATTTCGACTTTTCAATAGTAAACTATATATATATATATATATATATATATATATATATATATACGTGTGTGTATACATATATATATATATATATATATATATATATATATATATATATATGGGTGTCTAGGACAAATGCTCGACTAGCATATGTCCGAATCAGAAAACATCGAACGCACATACACAAAAGCGCTTAACATCGAACAGCACTTCCGTGTATGTGTAGTTCAAAAAAAAAATCTATGTTTCTGCAGGGGGACTTGCACCCCACACACCCCCTACTTTATTATTCTCACTCTGAGATCGCACTACAGTGGGGAAAAGGGAATTTTCCCTTACCCGCACTGTAGTCCGATCTACGAAACAGGCACACATACACAGAAGTGCTTGTCGATGTTAAGCGCTTTCGTGTATGTGTGTTCAATGTTTTGTGATTTGGACATATGCTAGTCGAGCAGTTATATCCAACATTAGAAATTACCTACACTTGAAGAAGGGCTCATGCAGCCTGAAAGCTCCAACAATTGCAAAACCTATGCTGGTCCAATGAAAATCATATCTGTGTTCCAGTGTCTGTGTTTTCTGTTAGTATACTGTCATGGCATTATTTTTTTTTTCTTTTCTTTCAAGTGGCATGATATGTATTTAATGCACATAGCAGCAAAGGGTTTCTCATTCTGGATGCATTAAGAAGAGCCTATCACATTGGAGCTGTGCATTTCACCTTCTGGAAGCAAATAAGCATTTTTCATTATTTTCTGAATTTTTTTTAAGGGATGAGGTTTATAAATGAGGATGCACTGAGCTGAGGCTATGGGAGATTAATTAAATAAAAGTTATAGTAAAGTAAGGAGAACTTAAAGGTAAGTTATCTAAGGTATTGTGGCTATATCTGCAAAGCAAGGTCCTATATGACTACAAATGGAAAATTAAATTTAGATGGCTTGGAAGCTGATAGAGGTATGGGTGGTTTATCCTGAAAAAAGGGGTACAGTGACAGGTCCAGGTATCCTTGAAGTCTGAATTTATTGAGGACTTGAAGAGGATGGGGGTTATTGAACTATCATACGGACTTGACTAGGGAGTTTCAGTTTTTATCTATACAGCTAAAGGGAGTCACTGTGGGGGTTATGGGAGGGAGTGATACAGGTCAGGAATTTACTATAACAGCAAAGTTTTTAGTGGGGGTTTACCACTGAAGAAAGTTCTTAAGGGATAGACATCTGCCTGGGATGAATGAAATTTCACAAGCTATTTTGTGTTAAGAGTGGTTGAGGTGATTTCGATATTCAGGCCAGCTGAGTTGTTTATGGTGGTGCAGAGGTGGGTTCCATTCCGTTATTTACACTTTTAGTAACCTTAGCCATTTTATTGTAGCACTCCTCATGGTTTGCACCCAAGGTTGAATGCAAATTGATGAAGATGGGAAAAGAATATTACAATGTGAGAAATAAGTAGGTAGTGGATATGCATGTACAAGAGCACTCTGTTAAGTAGGAGTTTGCACTGTATAGCAGCCCAAGCTTTTGGCATGTTTTCTTGACTACCTGTTGGACAATGATGTCAAATTTTAGACTTTCATCACTGACAACACTTAGGAGTTTTCTGTAGGTAACAGATTTAATGGTTGTGCCCTCAGAGGAAAGAAGATCTTTGAAAAAGTCAACAAAGCAATGGATGAATGCAAGATGGTGCCTACTGCCTACCTTGACCTGGCTAAGGCATTTAATACAGTACCCCATTCAAGCATTGTGAACAGGCTCAAATACTTAGGCATTAACCCCTATGTTACATGCTGGATAACCAGCTGGCTATCAGATATGACCCAGAAAGTTAGAATAGGGGAGACCACCTCCATAAGGAGGCCAGTCACTAGCGGAATCCCCCAGGGCTCTGTGCTGGGCCCGCTCTTTGTTGTCATTTACTTCTTGGAAGTCAAAGTCAATGTCAGAATCCTCTGGCTTGACCAAGTTTGCAGATGACTGCAAACTAGTAGCAGTCACAAACTCCCCTCAAGACATTAACATCCTATGGGAAGACCTGACACAGACAAATTACCTGTGTCAAAGCCACAGCTTAAAACTCAATGCCAGGAAAAGCATAGCAGTACCCTTTGGAAAGTCTTCCAACCTAGGAAACTACCTTATTGATAATACATCCCTAAGAGTGGACCCAATAGTCAAGGATTTGGGGACAGCTGGGGATGTCCAACATGTGTCTGAGGTAGTAAGGAAATCATTCTGTATAAACAAGGACATTGCATCTAGGTCCAAGGTCATCATCATTCCTCTGTATTCATTCCTTATCAGACCCATCAAGGAGTACAATGTCCCCTTTGGTATATACCTAACCAGGCAAATGCATCAAATAGAATGTCCACAGAGGCTCCTTACAACAAGAATACATGGCATAAATATGTCCTATGCAGATCGCCTCAAAGCCCTATCTCTATACTCAGTTTCCTACACACTGCTGAGAGTCGATCTTTGCTTGTCATATTAGTCATCCTTGAATCCCACTCTGATGGATCTTTTGCACACCCACAAAACTAATCACTTCAGAACTATTTGATCTAGGGACTTGAACCTTGCTTAGGACATAAACGTTGGAGGGCTAGATAAGTGTCTCAGGAAGTTCCCCTTCTCTGGAACAGGATTCCAATCCATGTGAAACAGAGTTCTTCCCAAACCTTATTTACGCATAAACTGGACCAATGGACTGGAAATCGGAAATTTACCCCAGGGCTAGCATCTATGTAATGGACAGAGGCAGTCTGTAAATCATATCCTAACTTTCATATACCCCTTAAAGAATTCTATGGTTCAAAAAAACCTGTGGAGTACATTTGGGATGCAATTGCTAGGCTTATAAAGGCTCCAGTGGTCATTATCCTAGTACATATCTTTGAACCTATGAACTTAAGTTTTATATTAGACTCTGACTTGAGGGTAACCAGCATTAGCATTTTTTTTAGGGTTTTGGTACACTGTTGGACTGTTAGGGTCAGGCTTTAATGCATGTAAAGGAGAGTTGGTGATGTTCTAAAGTTTGGGGATTATTCTGGCTATGCGGATAATGATTGAATTGTCAGCAAACTGAATAAGGGCTGAGTTATTGACGGCAAAAGGAAGGTTGTTGATGAATATCTTGAAAAAAGGGAGGCCAGGTATTGAACTTTGAGGAACTCCAAATGGTATTAGAAGAAAGATGAATTTAGATTATTGCCATTTTTTATACTTTGGTTCTTATTAGTATATTATAAACCATTCTATGACTGAGGGGAGATAGACCAAGGGATGACAGTTGGCAGAGTAGTTTGGAGTGAGAGACTGTATTGAAAGTTTTTGATAAGTCAAGGAAGACTGAGGACTCAAAGTAATTGTCAGCTGTGTATTTGTGAATGGTGTTAAGAAGAGAGAGAGAGAGAGAGCATGTCAATTTGTGAGTGGGGCATGTCGAGATGGGGAGTGGTGATTGCTGAGAGACAGGCTAGTAGTTGGGAATGGATGCATTTCTCAATGATCATAAGCAAAGGAGAGAATATGGCAGTGGGTCTGAACTTAGTTGTGGCAAGATATAGGATTGTTTGTATGAGACAGGGAACAGGGATTCCTTTATAGATCTTTTTATAATGGTAGAGACTGGTCAGCCAATGGTTGCAGTATCTAGTTTGAAATATTCTGCATGGGGCTTGTCAGTGGCTTGGTTTTAGTTTAGTGAGATATCACTTTATTGTGAAGGTGGGTGCAGACTGGAGAGGAAAGTACAGTTGCTAGTTGGAGAACTGGTTGATGGGAATGAACTGGTTTTGTATTTAGTAAGTGCTGGGCCTGCACTGATGAAATGGCTGTTAAAGATAAAGGCTATATTGAAATCAGTTTCAGCATGTAGAGTGTTGGGTAGGATTCCCAGCTTTCAGGAAGAGATAGATGGTTGACAAGAAGATTTTGAGTTTTTTAGGTCCTGGTAATTGATAAAGTATATTTTTTTGTTGACGGAGGTAATTTCTGCTTTTGCTATATTTCATAGGTGATGATAGGACTGGTACCTTGCAGGAGTTTCCTTGGCTCATCAGACATTCAGTGCTGTATCTGTGCATCTCATTTATTGTTTTGGTTGCAATTGTTAGCCAAGGGACAGGATTAGAACTAACTCTTTTCTGACTTATTGGAGATTGTTGTTTTAGAATGTTTAGAAAGGAGGCACTGAAATATTCTAGGGGGTTGTCCAAGGGGACCCTAAAGACCAGATGGCTTAAGGGTTAAGGTCTTCTTCTCCCATGCACAAGGTTCGATCCTGACCTCCGACCAATGCCTGTTGGAGTTTGCATGTTCTCCCTGTGTCTCTGTGGAGTTTCTCCCATGTCTGAAAAACATGCTGAGTGTTTCCATCTCAAACTCACCAATGAATGGAGCTGTGGGCAGCAGCACAGACTCTACATGGCGCCCTATGGGGGGAAGAGGTGTACAGACCAACTGCTTTGGGCATCTACTGTGGTGCACAGTATCCTCAAGATAGGAGAACATGGATCACAGACTGCGTGCCATGGCAGGGCTAGCCACTCAATGGTGTAAAATATGACTCTAGGTGATTCGGTCATGTTGACTAATTTTGCCAAAAATGGGCATGGGTATTTACTAGTGATAAGTGGGTTGAAGACCCAGCCTACTCTGACCCACACCAGGACCCTTGCTAACGGTGGGAGGGGAATATGTGCTCCTACTGGCCAGTGTGTGTGCCCACCATAAAAGCCAGCAGCCCTGGGTCAATAAGCTACTGGCTGGCTGGTGTCTACTTGTCCAGCCTGGGTTACCTGGGATAGCTCTGCTGAAAGAAAGCTGGACGTAAAACCAACCAACCTGCTGAACATGAACTGAGAATTGCTACGCTTAATTTAGGTTCACTGACAGGACGCAGCTTGGAAGTGGATGACATGATGATACGGAGGAGGCTGGACATTTTATGTATCTAAGAGACAAGATGGAAGGGCAGTGCAGCAAAGCCACTTGGCTTGGGATCCAGACTCTACTAGTCAGGTGGGGGACAGGCTAGAAATGGTGTAGGAATTGTGGTGAGAGAGAGAGACTTCAGAAGGCAGTATCATCTAAATTAATGACAGATTCATGGCAATCAGACTCCAGTGTAATGATAGGGCAATATTCATAATCTCAGCCTATGCCTCACAGCAGGGTTGTGACAGTGAGGAAAAGAGTGCATTCAGACAGCAGCTGCAGGACCTACTAGATAAAGCAGGACAACATGAATTGGTGTTGCTAATGAGTGACTTGAATGCACATATTGGGACAGAAAGAACAGGATATGAGGACTGCCTGGGTCCACATGAGTGGGGCAACAGGAATAAAGAAGGAGAAGCCATTCTAGACTTCTGTCTGGCAAATGGCTTGACAGTAGCCAACACATGATTCAGAAAGACTCACAAGATCACATACAAGAGTAGCCAACATGCAACTCAGGTAGACTTCCTGCTAGTACGGAAAAAGCACTAGGGTAGAATCCATGATTGCAAAGTCATCCTCAGTGAAACAGTCGGCCCACAGCATAAACCATTAGTTGCCACAATCAGCTGCAAGCAGTGGTCAGAGAAGGTTCTAAGGTCAACAGAGACCAGGCTAAAGACCTGGAAGTTGACTGGAGAGAAAGTACAGTAGTTCAAGGAATTACTGAGGGCTCTAGCACCCCAAGAAGAGGAGGAAATAGGTGGAGTTGAAGAAGAGTGTCAGCTCCTAAAACAGCATGTGTTAGGACTACAGAAAAGATATGTGGCTGAGCCAGGTATGGAAATAAGGTACATAAGAAAAGCTGGTGGTGGAATGCAGAAGTCCAGGAAGTCATCAAAAGAAAGAAGGAGTGCAGGAAGAAGTGGGAGATAGCAAAGACTGACCAGGTTAGGAAGGACTACTGGTTGGTTAACAAAGAAGCTAAGAAAAAAGTTGCAATAGCAAAGAATAGGGCATCAGAGGCACTCTACCAACTTCTGAAAAGTGACTCAGTAAGAGGCACAAAGAAACTATATCAGGTTGCAAGGCAAAGACAGAAAGCTAAAGAAAATAGTCTGACACCACTCATAAGGGATGCCAGCAACAATCTGCTTACCAGTCCACAGGACATCAAAGGCAGATGGAAGGAGTATTTCCAGCAACTTCTGAATGAAAACTCCACAGAAGCTGTACTGCCCCAGAAACAGCCTACGAAGAGAGAAGAAGAGGAGCCCACATTAGAAGAAGTAAGAACAGCACTAAGGAAGATGAAGTCAAGGAAAGCAGCAGGCTCAGATAAAATCACAGCAGATATGATAAAGCAGCAGGCTCAGATGAGGTCACAGCAGATATGATAAAGCAGCAGGCTCAGATGAGGTCACAGCAGATATGATAAAGCAGCAGGCTCAAATGAGGTCACAGCAGATATGGTAAAGATGCTTGATCAGATAGGGGAGAAATGGCTCCTGAGGGTATTAATAGCAGTGTGGAGAGAAAGGCGTATTCGAGATGACTGGAGAATAAGCATACTCATGCCAGTGTATAAGAACAAAGGGGACATTCACAACTGTGGGAAGTACAGAGGCATCAAACTCCTATCACATTGCATGAAAGTTCTGGAGAGGGTGATTGATAAATGGATACGCAGAGTAGTAGAATGTAAGATGGGAGATGAGCAGTTTGGATTCAGATCAGGATGCAGCACAATTGACCCAGTGTTTGCAGTGAGACAGATACTTGAGAAGAAGCTAGAGATGAGGAGGAAGTCCAACTGGACATTCCTAGACTTGGAGAAAACATATGACAAGGTCCCAAGAAAGCTGATCTTGGCAGTACTGCAGTGGTTTGAAGTCCAAGAAACATTGGTAGAATTAGTGCAGGCTATGTACAAGGACCCAGTAACTCAAGTACGAACAGTGTTCGGCCTCACAGAGGGGTCCCCAGTGGGAGTGGGTGCACACCAGGGTTCAACTCTGAGCCCACTTATGTTCATACTGGTGATGGACTACATTAGCAAACAGGCTGGAGGGGACAGATCAACAAAGCTGCTGTATGCAGATGAAGTAGCAGTACAGGCAGACTCTGAGCTAGAACTTCAGCAAAGGGAAGTAAATATTGTGGGAAGAAATAGCCAGGGAATTGTTATGGCTAGGCTTGTATAGGCCCTATGGCCGATAGCCTAGTACCAACCTATGAACTTATGATAGGAGAATGGAATGCAAATCTGAAAGCACATGGGATGAAACTAAGCACAGATAAGATGGTGGTAATGGCAGCAAACTGGGAAAATCAAAAGAAGCTGAGAATAGAGATAGAAGGGAAGATAGTGGAACAGGTAAACAGCTTCAAGTGTCTGGGAGGGGTGGTTGAGGAGAAAGGTAGTCTGAATGAAGAGGTCAAAGCTAGAATCAGAGGGGCTGCAGCCAACTGGCATAGAGTGTCAGGTGTAGTCTATGACAGAATAATGCCAAAGAAGCTGAAAAGTAATGTGTACAAGCCAGTGGTGTGACCAGTACTACTGTATGGTACAGAAACCTGGCCAGTAAAAGCAGAACAGTTGAAGAAGCTAGTTTATTCTGGAAAAGATTTGTTTTTGTTGCATGGGTGGGAGAAGAATGTTTTTGAGAGCATCAAGGCAAAACATATCAGTTTTTTAAACAATTTATTCATGATATGTTTTTTTTTGCTTTGAAAGGTGGTAAGACTTTATTGAGTTTTTAGAGTATTAAAATAATGTTAGTTCTTTTTTAAAGTTTACAATGCATTATAGTCCAAATTTTGTCAGTCATTTGGATTTGACAGTTCTAAAAGAGTGGGATAAGGTAATGACATCTATTTTTAAGAAAGAGGTCCAGAGCATGCTTTTTTGGATTATGGTAGTATGCACCCTAAAAACTAAAATTAATATTGTGAAAGGACAAATAATGAGAGCCAGTGAGCTAACTAATAAAGATGAAACTTTCAAGACTGAAAGCATGAGTTTATGTAAAATATTTATCAGTAGGGGTTATCCTGAAAATCTAGTAATTAATAAATGTAATGAGGTATGTGCAATAAGAGATAACAGAAGTGAGAAAGTAAAATGTGATAAGAAGGTAGCTTATAGAATTTCAGCAGAAATCACACATAGTGTTGATACTGAGGCTATTAAAAGAATTATTACTGTCAATTCGAAACTATTAAAGTGTCATTCTGAAGTTAGCAAAGCAGTAGGTGATGCCCCAGTGTTTGTACAAAAAAGAGGGAAAAGTTTAAAAAGTCTTTTCTAGAGTAAACTGAAGCCTGTGTGTGTGTATAGTAAGAGTCTTAATTCAGGCATGTATAACTGTTATAATTGTAATTTATGCCCTCTTTTATTAACAGATGTTAACAAGTATGTATTAATGGTTTTAATATAGAATTGAAGGGAAGATATACTTGTAAATCTAGGTTTGTTTGTTATTTAGTGATTTGCTTTTCCTGCAATTCATTTTATGTTGGACGTACTACTAGGCAATTATATAAGAGGATGTATGAGCATAAACATGCTGTGATAACCAAAGACGAAAGAAATGCACTTAGGTTCATAGGTAGGCACTAGGCTATCAGCCCAAGGACCTACGTAAGCCTAGCCAACAAGGTTCCCTGGCTTACGCCACCCAAGAAAGTTATTTTCCTGTGCCACTGTCGAGCAGAGACACAGAAGTGATCCCCGGGGTGTATTTCCTATTTCCCATCCACTCATCAAGATTTTTCTTGAAGAGTGCTAATGAAGAACTTTGCTTGACATAGATGGGTAGCCTATTCCAGAGTATGGGAAGTCTCTGGGACAGGAATCTATCCCCCCAGCATGTCCTGCTTATTGTGGTGACAAGGTTTAGGTCCCTAGAGCATGTAGCTTGGAGGGATTGGGATTTCTTTAGGTGTAGCATGTCCAACAGCTCTGGGTTTGACATAGCTTTATATGTTAGGCAGAGATCACCTCGGAGTAAGTGATATGCTATGGAGTAAAGCTGGAGTTTTTTGAAACGGTCAGTGTACGGCATTTGTTTGAGGCCAGTAATCCTCTTTATGAGGTACTTTTGTGGCCTTTCCAGCTGCTGCAGATGACTTGTGAGATACATTCCAAAAGGGGAATTGTACTCTATAATGGGCCTAATGAGTGTCGAGTAGAGGGGAAACAATAACCTCTTTTTTCCTGGATGAAAACCCTTTTATGATGAGATGTGCCATGTAGATGGACTTCCTGTGGCAATGTGACTAAAAAAGGAGAGACTACTGTCCACCTGGGTCCCAAGGTCTCTTATCACACATTTGGTGTTAAGTAGATTGCTGCCTATGTGGTAGTTCATGGGTGTAGAGTTTTTACCAAAGGGGATGACACTGCACTTTTTGGCACTGAGCTTGAGGCCATGGCTCTGACACCAGGCATCTGTCTCAGCAAGGCCTTTCTGTAGGATGTCCACATCACTTGGGGACTTGACTATGGCTCCTAGTTTGCAGTCATCTGTGAACTTCATTAGCCAGAGGCCTTCTGTGTTAGCTTGTACTTCAGAGAAGTAGATACCAAACAGGAGAGGTCCCAGGACTGAACCCTGTGGTACTCCACTTGTCACTGGTTTGAGGTCAGATTTGGAGTCTGCAACTTTTACAGTGTAGGTTCTGTCAGTGAGCCAGTTGGCAACCCATCTTGTGACATAGGGATTTATACCTAGTTTAGTGGGTTTAGCTATAATTCCAGAATGGGGGATGGTGTCGAAAGCCTTGGCAAGGTCAAGATAGGCTGTGTGAACCACCTTACCCTTATATACGGCTTTGGTGACTGCCTCAGAGAAGTCGATCAGGTTCAGGAGGCATGATCTGCCTTTCACATACCTGAACAGGGTGGGATCCAGAGTTTGGAGGTTACCAATGTCTTTGTTTATGAGTTCCATGATGATACATTCCATGGCCTTGCAGACCAGGCTCGTCAGGCTAATAGGGCGATAGTTCCCAGGATCAGTGGTGGCTCCCCCTTTGTAGAGTGGGATAACTGTTGCTGTGTGCCATTTAGTGGGTACAAAGCCTGATGCGAGGCTATTATTGAACATGGTGCTTAAGTGGGGAGCCAGTTCATTCTGAAGTTCGTGTAAAACGCAGCCTGGGATGTTGTCCGGTCCCATGGATGCTGTGTTTTGACTTTAGAGAGTGCAGCTTTTATCTGCATAGTTGTGATTACAGGCACTCTGCATTCTTCCTGTATAGATATGGACCTTTAAGGGGGTGGGGGGGGGGTAAAGTTAGCACTGAACCTATCTGCCAGGATGTTGGCAATATCAGATGGTTCTGTAATTTTTGTGCCATTGTGCTGTAACTCAGAGCAGACCTGGGTGTTGTCATTGAGATTCTTGACATAGCTATAGCATGCTTTGTTGTTGTCCTTAGAATTAGTGGCAATTTTGTTTTCGTAGCTAGCTTTGGAGGATCTTATAAGGGATCTCAGCTTCTTACTGAGGCTGACCAGGGAGCTCCTCCACTCATAGGATTTTACTCTGTTTTGCAACAGTTTCTTCCTTCTGTTGTACAGTTTGTTTATTGCAGGGGACCACCAGATTGGCTTCCTTTTTTGGAAGATAGCATCTTGGTTCTGTTTGGGATAGCATGATCCATGCACTCGTGTAAGTGCTTATAGAGTGCATTTGTGTAGGATTCAGCAGTTGTAACTGTGTTGTCCATCTGCATGGGTGTCATGAAGTTCACCACCTCTGTCTTAAGAAGCATGAAGTTGGCTTTGGAGAAATTTTTTACCCTGGTTTCCTTAATGGGGGGTGGGGGTGGGATGTGGATATCAGGGGTGATTAGCTTATGGTCGGATCAGACCAACGAGGAGTTGACTTCAGGTTTGGAACATCGGTCACTCATGTTGGTAATGACTAGGTCAAGGATATTGTTGCCCCTGGTGGGGGTGTGGATAAGTTGATCCAGGGCATTGGAGTTTGAATTCCAGAAAGCGTTGAGCTAAGGAGTTGGTACACGAGTAGTTTTCCCAGTTAATGGTGGGGTAGTTGAAGTTGCCCATTATTAGGGTGTTTGGTTGAACCCTAATATTTTCCAGTACATCAAGAAAAGAGGAGTGGGAATCCTGGAGCATGGTGGGGGATCTGTAGCAAGTTACAATTTGGATTGCAGTTTTGCCCAGAGTTAGTTGCACTTGGATAACCTCAGATACATTATGCTGAGCAACTAGTCTACAGGTGTGGATATCCTTAATGAATATGGACACACCTCCACCTTTGGTGTTTCGGTCCAGGTTACATGGCCAAAAAGTGTGGTATGAGTTATAGCCTGGTAGTGCAGGGGTGCTCTCTGGAGCCTTGAACCAGGTCTCAGTCACTGCACAGATATTGATGTTCTCCATTTTAAGGAGTGCCTCAAGTGAGTGCATTTTGAGATATAGACTTCTAGCATTGAGTAGCATTACCCTCAGTGTTTGCTTGCCTGTTCCTGTTACAGTGGTGAATTTGTCATTTGAACCTTGCCTAAAAAAGGCACTATAGGGGTGGCAAGATCCTTAGCCAATATCTGGAATCCCAGGAGCGACAGGTGCAGACCATCTGTGGCAAAGCATCGTGGTCTGTCGACCATGTCATCCCAAGCAGACAGATACTGGATCCCCTTAGAATGACACCAGAAGCTTAGCCAATTGTTGAAGTCAATCATTTTGTCCTCGCACTGCGGTATCACTCTGGGTGATGGCAGAATGCTACTCAGGGTTAGGGTCATACCTGCCTGGGCTATAGGATCGGAGAGCTCTTCCATGTCTCTTTTCATGTAGTCCAGGGAGGTACGTCTCAGGTCATTCACACCAACATGGACAATGACAGAGTCATATTTGTACTTGCTGTGGAGTGACCTGAGTGCATGGGTTATGTGGCAGATCCTGGCACCTGACAGGCAGCTGACAGTAACCTTCTCCTTGTTTAGCCTGGTGAGTGGGACATCAGTGTGCTTGACTATAGAGTCACCTATGACTAGTGTGTTGGGTACGTTGTTTTGCCTTATTGGCTGTTGGCTGTGGTTGAGTGACACACTGAGCCTGTGGGCTATGTGTCATTTGGGTTGTGTTGGGGGGTGGAGGTTGCTTGCGTTTCTGCTTTGTAGATCTCTGTTGCTTAGACAGATTATTATTGAGAGCCTCCGCGAATGTTTTTGTGTTACTATGTGTGGATTTTGGTGGTGTAGATTTAGTGAGACTAAGTGATGAGTGTGGTGTGGTGCAAATGTTTACCTTCTCCTCTCTCTTGACTGTCAAGTTCAGTCTTGGTTGGAGAGAGCTTTACCTTAAGTTTGGCTAGATAAGTGCATCTCTCACAGGTTGTAGTGTTGGGTGGTAGGAGGAGAGGGTTGTCTCTGTACATGAGGCAATTTCTACATTGCCTCAAGATGCCCAGATTCATCAGACAGGAGAGAACACTGGGAGCTGACCCTTGGACATGCCTGAATAAAAAACTATTTTCCTCTAGATAAGTGAGGAAAGTGAGTACAAGAGCTGTTTTTCTCTAAGCAAGTGAGAAAAGTAAGTACAAAAACTGTTTTCCTCCAGGTAATGAGGAAGGTTGAGTGCTATAGTAATTAGTAGCTTATTTAGTGCTTACAAGTTCTGAACAAGTGCTGAGCATGAATAAGCAAATTTAAGTGCTAAAACTAAGAATCTGTATCTGCACTAGACGAGTTACAGGACAGAAACAAGTGCAAATGCAGGCTTTCAAATCAGAAAGTTGAGAGAGATGGAAAAGATTGCCCAAACGGCCAGTAACTACAGTTTCTGAGCCAGAACCACTCCTTATGTGGTAGACAGGTTACTTAGTGCTTACCACTTGGAAAACATTACAAAGTTTGTAAGTGTAAAGCTGATTTTAAATTGTTAGTGTTAGATGAAATTAAATGTTTTGAAAATATGTTTAATGCTGAAGATGAATTATGGTGGCTAGAGTATTCCAGGCAAGTAAGATTGGATGCCTGCCATCCACCTGGTCTTAATGACAGAGAATATTTTGTTGCCTTCCTTAAAAGGAAAGGATTAAAGCATTAATTTGCAAGTCATGTGATGATATTACTTAGTATTAATTTGAGTATGTTTTAGAGCATTATACAGTCTGAGGAAGTCTTATGTTATAAGACAAAAGCACTTACTGTTTAATGTTTTATTAGTAAATTTTTCGCTTGATTCTTATTCTGGCTTTTTATTTAATTTTGTTTTTGTTAGTTCGGTTTATTGTTTTTGTGGTGGTGCAGTTTTAAATAACACGTGTGCATTGTCAAAACACAACAAGTGGTGTTCACATTGCTTTGTGGGAGAATAAGTGTTCAAGTTTTGCTGCTTCACCTGTTCTGGGAGAATAAGTGTTCACGTTTTGCTTTTGATCAGTCAAATAAATTTGTCTGGGTGTTTTGCTTCAGTCAGATTTGCTTCATTCAATCAATGTTTTTGCTGAGATCTACTTCTATCAGATTTACTTCTTTGATGAGTTCTGCTTCTCATTTAAGTGTGTGTGCTCGATGAATGCATTTGCTGAGTTGTTGCGATCAGGTTTGCTTCCTTCATTCAATCAATGCTTTTGCTGAGTTCTGCTTCTCATTTAAGTGTATGTGTTCAATGAATGCTTTTGCTGAGTTCGTGTTTGTGTGTGTGTGTGTGTGTGTGTGTGTGTGTGTGTGTGTGTGTGTGTGTGTGTGTGTGTGTGTGTGTGTGTGTGTGTGCTTTTGCTGAGTTCTGCTTCTCATTTAAGTGTGTGTGTTCACTGAATGCTTTTGTTGATTTTGTTTGAAGTGTGTCCGGGAGTTTTGCTTTGATCAAATTTGCTTCATTCAATCAATCCTTTTGCTGAGTTCTGCTTCAATCAGATTTGCTTCTTTGCTGAGTTCTACTTCTCATTTAAGTGTGTGTTCAACTAATGCTTTTGCTGAGTTCATGTGCATGTTCAATGAATGCTTTTGCTGAGTTTGTGTGTGCGTTCAATGAATGCTTTTGCTTAGTTCACGTGTGTGTTTAATGAATACTTTTGCTGAGTTTGTGTGTTCAATGAATGCTTTTGCTGAGTTCATGTGTGTGTTCAATGAATGCTTTTGCTGAGTTCATGTGTGTGTGCTTTTGCTGAGTTCTGCTTCTCATTTAAGTGTGTGTGCTCAATGAATGTTTTTGCTGATTTTGTTTGAAGTGTGCCTGGGAGTTTTGCTTTGATCAGATTTGCTTCATTCAATCAATCCTTTTGCTGAGTTCTGCTTCGCTCAGATTTGCTTCTTTGCTGAGTTCTACTTTTCATTTAAGTGTGTGTGTTCAATGAATGCTTTTGCTGAGTTTGTGTGTTCAATGAATGCTTTTGATGAGTTCATGCATGTGTTCAATGAATGCATTTGCTGAGTTCATGCATGTGTTCATTGAATGCTTTTGCTGAGTTCGTGTGTGTGTGTGTGTGTGTGTGTGTGTGTGTGTGTGTGTGTGTGTGTGTATAAAATGCCCCAGTTAGGTATAACTGGTGGTTAGTGTTACACAGGTTTAAACCCTGTACCTTAGGTACAATAAACAAGAACCTGAATTCTATACCTGTACCACCACTTGTGATTCAAAGAGTTGAGTCCATATCTCTCAATCATCCATATTTTCACAGAAAGTCTAGAATGTGTGTCTCATACTTTTGGTCTGTTCCTCTTAAAATTTGTGGTTTCTGGCAAATCAGTGAGAACTGAATTCACTAAGTAATGATAGGCATTTAAATTTCAGTCTTCCTATGTTTCAGAAAGCGCATGGTAACCCTGGAAATTACCGCCCCATTAGCTTGACAAGCCTTATCTGCAAAGCCATGGAGAGGATCATAATGGAACTCATAAATAAAGACATAGGGAACTTGCAGACTTTGGATCCAACCCAGTTTGGCTTTGTCAAAGGCAGATCCTGCCTCTTAAACTTGGTTGACTTTTTCGAGACAGTCACCAAGGCCATTGATGAGGGAAAGGCAGTCCATACAGCCTACCTCGACCTGGCAAAGGCCTTCGACACAATACCCCACTCAGGTATCATCGAAAAACTCATCAGCTTGAATGTAAACCCATACATCACAAGATGGGTTGCAAACTGGCTAAGTGACAGAACCCACAGGGTCAGAGTTGCTGGAGCCATGTCAGACTCAAAGCCTGTCACAAGTGGTGTCCCACAGGGCTCAGTCCTGGGTCCACTCTTGTTCGGCATCTACTTTTCTGAAGTACAAGCAAACACAGGAGGGTTATGGCTGACAAAGTTTGCAGATGACTGCAAACTGGGCCATAGTCGAAAACACATCTGACACAGATATCCTCCAGAAGGGCCTCACAGAAACGGATAACTGGTGCCAGAGCCATGGCCTGAAGTTAAACGCCAAAAATGCATAGTCATACCCTTTGGGAAAACAAGGTTACCCCTAGCTACCATATAGGTGGCAATCCACTGAGCACAGAAAAGTCATCAGGGATCTGGGGACCCAAGTTGACAGTAGCCTTTCGCTTGACACTCATGTTGCTAAAGTAGTTAGGAAAACCTTCTATATCGCCCACCTGATCATGAAGGGATTCACATCTAGATCAAGGGAGGTCATCGTCCCCCTGTACTCATCACTCATTAGACCTATGATTGAGTACAATGCCCGTTCGAATGTATCTGACCAGACACCTGCTGCAGCTTGAAAGGCCCCAAAAGTTCCTCACCAAAAGGATAAAGGGTCTCTAAAATATGTCTTATGCTGCCTGACTGAAAGAACTCCAGCTCTATTCAGTCTCATACCGCTTGCTCAGAGGTGACCTGTGCCTGACATATAAGGCCATGTCAAACCCAGATTTGATGAATATGCTTCACCTCAAAAAATCTAGATCCCTCAGAACCACAAGGGTGGGAGACTTAAACCTTGACACGGTTATAAATAGAATGTGCTGGAGGGACAGATTCATCACCCAGAGACTCCCTATGCTGTGGAACAAAATCCCGGTACATGTGAGGCAGAGCACCTCGCTGGCCTTGTTCAAGAGGAATCTTGACCAATGGATGGGAGATCGCAGATATACCCCAGGGATTACTTCAGTGTCACTGCTTGACAGAGGCACAGAAAAATGATAGGCATAGTTTTTATTCAAACTAAAGGGGTGGCGAAAGCCACATAACTATGGGCCAGGCTTATAAATGCCCTTGGGCAGATAGCCTAGTATGAACCTATGAACCTATGAACCTATGTAACACAAAACATTTTATTCTATCAACTTTCTAAGATTATACACGCAATGTTTAAAATGTGTCCCTCGTTTTGGGCCTTTGTCCCCCCAATACATTTTGGCTTTTTCCAGACTTCTTGTGATGCAAAGCTGAGAGATATAGTTGAGTGTCAAGTGGATTTTACAAGGAGCTGAGAGCTACAGGGGAAAAAAAAGTTTAGTGCTGTTTCTTATATGGTGGAATTATTTAAATGGGACTATTCAAAAGTTTCTGACATTCAGAAGGGATATTATGAGGTCCTCCAGATAGAGTCCCATAAGCCATCTGCAGTACCTCCAGTCATGGCTGCCCTTCTAGAGACTTTTTTCAGCAGCCTCTGTGACCCCGAATTCTAAACCTCCAGCCCCCCAAGAAACCTGACAGATTTTACAAGGTGCCTGATGAGTGTAAGTTCCTCTACAAATGTCCTTCTGTTGTGTCTGTCTCTTCTGACAAACCCTCTAAACTTCTGCCTTCTACTAAACTACTTCCTTCAGACAAGGACAGCAGAACTGTGAAACAACCAGGCAAGAAAGTATATACAGCTGCCACCTTGGCCTTTCAGCCTGTTAATTACCAGACCCATGTGATCAGGTATATTTTATCCATTCTTTCTCAGGCTTCCCAAGCTATCGTAGACCTCCTTTATTCTGAAGGGAAGGTCTCTGACCTTTCTTTGCTGGACTCTACTTCTCAAGTAGCTCATCACTCTATTAAATATAGTTATGATGCAGCTGATGCCTCCTCTAAGGCTGCTGCTTTTGGTTTGGTTTTGAGACATTACTCCTGGCTTCATCGCCAGCCCTTGCCTGGTGATATTAAGGCTAAACTGTTAGATGGTCCTCTTAATAATAAGAACCTGTTTGGTTCCGCATCTCCTGAGCTTTTTAAGTCTCTTCAGGATAAATGTAAGGCCTTGCAGGAATTAAAGCATATTTTTGTGCTCCTGTTCCTAAGTTCCAGAGGAATTATCCATCTAAACCTTGTTCATAGACAGCCTTGACCTCCTCCCAAAGGTAAGAAGGGTTCTAGGTGGGTTCCTCCTGCTAAGTCTACTCAGACTCCTATTTCCTCAGAAACCTCCTTTTCAAGACAAGCCAGGTTCTATCTGACTGTTTGCTCCCCTACTCTTGAGTCAAGTTCCCTTATCCTTTTGTCTTTCTTTGTCCCTTCCCAACTGGTTAAGGGTCACTCATGACTCTTGAATGCTGTCAGTGATCTGTCAGGGATACTTCATAGCAGGGAAATCCCTCCCTCCTTTTCTGGGCATTCCACAACCTCCTCAGGAGAAGCTTTCTTTCTTTCCAGAACTTATTCAGGAACTTTTGGCACAAGGCACCATTCAAGATGGGCCCACTTCCGAGGAGGGGAAGGGGTTTTATTCAAGAATGTTTCTGGTTCCCAGGAAGGAAGGCACCTGGAGACCCATTCTGGACCTTTCTCAACTCCACACCTTTCTGAATGTCCCTTCCTTTTGGATGTTATCCCTTCATGCCCTGTTTCCTCTTCTTCCTTAGGCTTTCCTGGTCTCACTAGATCTCAATGATGCTTATCCTAACATCCCAATTAATTCCCTTTTCAGTAAGTTTTATTTATTTATTTTTTTTTTTTTGCGTTTCTCTGTCTCTTCCTTGATTTTCAGTTCTCTAATTTGTCCTTTGGCCTTTCTATTGCCCCAAGGATATTCACCAAATGCCTCACTCCTGTGATTTCTTTTTGCAGGATGAGAGGGGTTCAAATATTTCATTATTTTGATGACCTGCTCATTCAGGCTTCCTCCCCTGAAACCTTACTTCAGTACCGCCACTTTATTCCTTGTCTCTTGCAAAGCCTGGGGTTTACAAAAAACTTCTAGAAATCACTTTGGTTTCCTTCTCGGGATCATGTGTTTCTCGACTGCAGGCTTCAGACCATCTTTATGTTGGCTTCACTGCCTCCTCCCATGGCTCTTTCTCTAATCACCTTTTTACAATCCCTTTTTCCTCTGGTTTCAATTACTGCCATGGAATTTCTCAGGGCACTAGGATTCATGGCCTCCAACATTCCTATGCTATCTCTAGCCAAACTTCATATGAGAAAACTACAATGACTCCTAAAGTAAGTATGGTTCTAGCACTGTCATCCTCTGGATTTTCTAGTCCCTCTTCTTCATGCCTCAAACTCAAGCTTCAGTGGTGGATTCATTAGCTGTCTTTCAACCCAGGAATTCCTTTTCAGCCCCCAGCCCCCTCTCAGGAACTTTTTCAGATGCCTCAGACATAGGGTGTGGAGCCTCTTTTGGTTCCTTCAAGGTCCAAGGTCTCTGGCCTTATCATCAGAGGTCAGACCACATCAACATCAAGGTGATGAGTGCTCTCCTTTATCCCCTTCAGGGATTTCAGTCCATCTTTCTTCCAGGGTCTCTAAAAATATTCACAGACAATACCACAGTGATGTGGTATATCAACAAGCAAGGGGGCACAGTCCTATCTTCTTTGCAGACTAGCTCTTCAAGTTTGGGCTCTAGCTGTTTAGTACCAAGTGACTCTTCAGGCTGCATACATTTCTTCAGGGCAGAATATAATAGCAGACTCTTTGAGCAGGTCTAAAACACAGGCTCACGAATGGATGCTTCACACAGCTGTGTTTCTAGACATTGTCCATCAGTGGGGTACTCTTCAGGTACATCTTTTTGCCTCCCTTTTAAACAGCTAGCATCCTCTTTTTGCTCTAGACTCCCAAGTCCTCTGGCTTGGAATATGGATACCATATATTTTTCTTGGAAGAGGATGTTTCTCTATGCCTTCTCTCACCTTCCTCTAATTCTGAGGGTCCTGCTCTAGATGGAGCAGGACTCCCCCCAAATCTTTTTGGTAACTCCCTTTTGGGCCAGGCAGCATGGTTCCCCCTTCTTTTGCACCTAGCCTGGGGTAATCACCACAAGTTACCTCACAGGGTGGACCTACTCTCACAAGACAAGGGGTCTCTGATCCAGCCTCACTTGTCCACTTTTCAACTAACATTGTGGTTGATAGGACTTTGATCCCTTTTAGGCACCTTTTTTTCCTGAAGATGTGATTAGGATCCTGCAGAAAGCCAAGAAATTTACTACCAGGAAATCCTATATGTCCAAATGGAAGAGATTTTCTGTTTGGTGCCTTGCTCATAACTAGGATCCACTTTCTATGGAAATCCCGCTGGTTTTCTCTTATTTATGTGAATTGCTCCATGCTGGATTAGCATATTCTTCTTTTAAAGCTCACCTCTCAGCTATTTCCACTTGTCATTAACTTCTCCTCTGGCCTCTGGATTTGAAGTCAAGCAATTTCTTAAAGGCATCCTTCATATCAATCCTCCCAGGAAGCCTGTTCCACCCTTCTGGGACTTTAATTTTGTACTTGAAAAATTGATTCAGGCTCCTTTTGAGCCAGAATCTTCAGCTTCCTTACAACACTGAACATGGAAGTCTGTTCTTCTTTTGGTCCTTACTTCAGCTAAGAGAGTATCTGAACTGCAGGGTCTTATGACTGTTCCTCCTTTTTTGGTTTTTAATATGGACATAGTGTCTCTTCATACTAATCCTTCTTAATCAGTCTATTAATTTGCCCTCCTTTTTTCCTTCTTCACAGTCTGCTAGTGACAAGGTTTTTCACACCTTGTATTTGCACAGACAGCTCAGATATTATTTAGATAAGACTATCATTCATAAGTCTGAGCAACATTTTATTTCTTTTCATCCCAGATCTCTAGGTTTGGCTGTTTCAAAGCAAACTATATCCTCATGGATGTCTAAGGCCATTTTTGTTACTCCTTTCACGGAAAAAGCTTTTCTGCCTCTGTAAAGGCTTACTCTAACAGGCCTGTGGCTTCCTCTGGTGCCTTTTTCAAAGGATTGGATACCAATGCTATCCTTGAGGCTGCTACTTGAACTTCTGTCTATACTTTCACTAAGCACTATAAATTGGATATTTCCAGAGCAAGAGATGGCCTTGCCATAGCTATCCTTCATGGGTTTCTTGGGGGCTCTTCTGGGCCTTCCTCCTCCCAAATTTCCTCTTGAGCATTTGTACCCTCCCTTTGGTAAAGAATAATGCAACAGTGATATGGAAGGACATAGTATAGTTAAGTAAAATGTTGCCATGACAGTAGATGTTCTTGTCTTTACTGTTGCAGCATTCATTCCCTCCCACCTCCCCCTTCTGCTCTGTTCTTTTTTTTATCCTTCTGGATGCACAAGTTCCTCCAAATTCCTTGGACTGTTATTCCTCCTGAGGCTTTTCAATTCTGAGGTAAGTATGTCCATATGTCACATTTATGCCCTACGCCTTGAGTAGGGAGCATATGTGTGACGTACAATGTCTATAAAATCATAAGGCTTTAGTATACTGGCCAAACACTGGGCTAGCCTAGGTAGGAAATCCCTTTGGTACATAATACTACAACAGTGAAGAGAAGGATATCTACTGTTAAGGAAAGGTTTTACTCAACTGTACTTTTTGTTTAGAAAATTGCTATCATTGTTTTTTTTTGTAAAATTTGAAATAAGACTTTTAAATAAAAATGAAATCTCAATGAAAATTGTAAAACTAAAGAAGAAAATAGTTTGTATACTCACAGGTTTGAACTGTGTTTATGGTAATTGGGTAGAGACAGAGAAGTAATGGGATATTGGTATGGCTGGCAGGGGCCTGATTCATTACCCTGCATGGCCCCATTTGTCCACAATCTGTCTCTGTTGACTGGAGGTGTATGCTGCAATAATACATTATTATTAGCCAGCCAAGTAGGTTTGATCTGTACTGAGTGATGTCAGAAGGAATAACTATTCTAGATGACAGAGAAAACATCTGAAGGAGAAAAATGAAGTCTAGGGTTTCCTGCAGGCATATAAGAGTAGCGTTGCCATCTATCCGTTTTTTTTTTCTGGACTATCCGGAAATCAAACTTATTTTCCGGTAGTCAGAAAAACGCTGTACAAACTCCAGTATTCTGTTTCAGAAAAAGAAATAGACTATCAAAGTTTGTTAAATCTGTGGATTTATTATGCTTTTTTTAAAAGAAAGCATAGTAAATTCACAGAAAGAAGGCATCACGAATGGAAGAAGAGGGCATTCCCCTCAGATTATGTAACAAGATGTCACAAAATGGGCAGAAACTGGGTGGGATATGGGCAGGGTTATATGATGTGGAAGGAGGCGTAGCCCAAGTCTGGTTATTGCCACAATGAAAGGTGGCAACCCCATACAAGAGCCACCCCACCAATCTTACATTCAGGATATAAATACATTCACTTGTCAAAGAACACAATTAAAAGCAAAGAACAAGATATACCTCTACTTCTTAAAGATTTTTGAGAGTGCACTTCATAGACAGTCTTTAATACCCTCAACATTTATCAAGTTTCAAAAGTATTGTTTTTTGTTTTTGTTTTTTTTAAATATGAGATAGTAGTAGTACCTCAGTTAACCACTGTAGCAGGCCAAAGACTGATTAACAAATAGATAAGTTCACCCAATTACTTATGGCAGTAGAAAAGAACTCTGAAATCATCTCTCAATATGTATTGCAACATCACCACATTAAGCTTCCCCATGATGGCAAACTCTAATGGATACTAATATTTGCAAGCAAAACACACACTCAAAAGACAGACTTCCAGATCCAGATGTTATCTAGCTTTAGGTCCTGACAGAAGCAAGGATAAAAAAATCACAATGGAATAGTGGAAATTTCTACCCACCCTTGAAAAATGGAATCAGTCAGTTGTCTTGCCTTATTTTACTTGGAAAATATTAAATGGGCTAAATAGTTAATGCCATTTTTCTCTTGACAATATTGGCTGTTACTATTTGTTTTTTACTTATCTACTAGGACTGGCTGCCTAAGAGAAGCATCTCTGTTGCAGGTGGGTGGCTGTTGCAAAGATGTACAAATGGAAACCGCTTAAGTGCAGTTCAATAAGCTCATAAAAAACAGAGGTATCTTCTCAGCTCCAACTGGATATATAAAGAAAAGACAAACAGAAAAAAAATGTTATGGCAGTAAACTTAGATCACATGGGCAAAGATTAGAAACTGAATCAAACTGCAAAGGAGCCGCAGGTATGGCTAATGCAACGGCCCAAAAACATACTAAACAAAAAAAAAATAAAGGGGCCAGCACAACTCTGTATGAAAAATAGTGTATTAAAAAATACACATCAATTCATTTATTCACATAAGACTCCAGACCGGTTTCGGCTAAACAGCCTTCTTCAGTGAACAAAAACAAACAACACACCCTACCAGCAGATGGTGTATAAATACATACTTTGATTGGCCAATTTTATTAAACAAACCTCATTTAATTAATTAATTAAAAATATTCATTAACGCCAGGTGGAAAAAGCCCTCCTAGCTTAGCAATCCACTTCTTTTCTTTCAAATTTAGTATTTTATGTAGACCAGCTCTGCCCTGTGTTTTGTTCAAAATACAATCAATAATGGTAAAGCCAAATGTGCCAGTTTTATGTTTGCATATGTGTTTGTATAAAGCACTTGACTGTTTATGGTTCTTTATATCACTGATATGTTCACTTATTCTCAGTCTTAAAGGCCTGGATGTTTGCCCAACATAAAAGGCCGAGCATGTATAAATGGCCAAATAAATCACCCAACTAGTGTTACAGTTCCCAAAAAAAGTTAGATCATATACTATAGGTGTATTCTATTGCAGGTTGGTTGCAACCCTTGTAGCCACTGTTCTCACTGTCCCAGGGTGCTTAAGATGAAAAGCTTCAGTAGTAAGAATACACCTATATCAGAAATTGAAGAGCTCACTTGGAAATTTGTGGCACCCCATTATTTTGCCCTCAAAAAAGGTAAATACCGAGGAATTTGGTACAGTTGAGAGGTATGATCCCAGGTTATGAGTATATGTCAAAGATGAAGTAATGAAACATTAATGATCAATACTTACCCTATCAAAAACACAGGAATAATCAATAAAAAATGAAAGCAAAGTTTCATTTTCTGACTGGTTAAAACCCTCTACAACAAACTCCAGACATAACTTGTCTGGATGGAGGTTTTGTCGGATGCTTGGTTCTTCAAAACAGGTAAGTGGGATGTGAATTAGGGGTGCATGTGTGTGTGTGTGTGTGTGTGTGTGTGTGTGTGTGTGTGTGTGTGTGTGTGTGTGTGTGTGTGCATTTGTGAATGCATGTGGGTTAGGGTTAAAGGAAGGGTTAGGTAAGGAGCTGCATTAAATGTGTATGGGACTGTGAGTGTTTAGGGTTATGGTTAGGTTAGGTAATAGATTTAGTGCATGTGTGTGAGTGTTTGTGTGTGTGACATGCAGGGTGAGTGTCTGAGCTGTCTTGTGTACTGATAGTGTTATGGGAAGGTTTTTTTTTTATTTAAGATGCATGTTAGAGTTAGGAGCAGGATTAGGGTTAGCACATGTTACTAAAGTGGAGCAGGGGGTGAAGCAGGGTATGTAGCCCAGACATAAGAAATCAAGCTTTTGTTTGACTGTTTTTGACAGCTAGAGTCACAGGTGTGGAATTTCACCCCTAGAGATCTCCAATGCCAGCAGCAGGCCTAGAGGAGGCTTCTCCTTGAATGTGGACTCTGGTCTGCCCATCGCCTCTACATATTAGTCACAGACTTCAGTGAGCCATAGTGCTAGATTTGGAGTTGTTGGATTTCTTTCACACACTGTTGTCTGTAGGGAGTAGATGGGGAAGTCTTCAATACTGAGATAAGTCCTTGAGTACCTTCAGCTATTCATAGCATGGCCCCTGTTTTAGAGAAGCCTTGTAGTTACATGAGGTCATGTGTGGTCCCTACAGTAGGTCCTACCTGGCTTGAGTTGCCTTGAAGTTATCCAGACATTCCCTCTTGGAGCCAGCCTTTTTGGCTGGATGCTGTGTGGAAGTCTGGAAGCACACTGTGCTGCTATGGTACTTAAAGGGCTGATGTAAGGCAAATTAGAATACAATTTTGTCTAAGCACCCCAAGGCTGACTTTATGGTCTTGCCAGAAAGCCAGCTATATCACAGACTACAGTCTACTTCCCCTGAATTAATGGCCAAGGGTAACTTTAGCCTGAGACAGGGATAGAAAGATAATTTATTCTTCTGTAATGTTGGAGCTCAGGGCTCTCAGTTGTGCATTGCACCTATGCAGGTTTCAGTCCCTTCTGCTGAATTTAATACTTGTAGAGTGCAAGACCCTTCCTACAACTGGTATCAATGAAGACTTGTCGTGACCATAACTAAATTTACTCAGGCTGGTCCCCATTTGGCCCACCTTTTTGGATACTGATGATTTGTCCAGGTCAACTAGATTGGATGCTTGTTGAAATTCTGAAATAAATGCAATACCAGTACTCAGAATAGTGAAACAGAAATCAAAGTACAAATGTGGGGAATATGTACCATGTCCATGGGTGCAGTACCTTATAGTATCCCCTGCACTCCAAGGTACTGTAGGTTGGAGTTAGTACACATAAGTATCAGGGGAGTGAGGGGGGAAGCAGAGAACAAAGTCCCTACAAGAATGCATTAAAGATGTAACAGCAAGTTTCAGAGTTTGCAATTGTATCAACCACAGTTTATTTCTCAAAATGCTGGAACTTGGGTTAGTGCTCACATTTTTCACTTCATTAATAGAAACGGGCAAAAGCACTTTACAATAATATTTTTTGGTAAGCAAAAGTTGAGGCACATGACTTCACTTAGCAGAACTTCCTTTATGCATTACTTGGACAGTGAAGTCACCCCTATGTGTTACTTTTGTGTGTGTATATATATATATATATATATATATATATATATATATATATACACACACCCCTATGTGTTACTTTTGTGTGTGTGTGTGTATATATATATATATATATATATATATATATATATATATATATATATATATATATATATATATATATATATATATATATATGTGTGTATGTACATATCTATGTGCATTTGTGTATGCTTATTTGTCTGTATTTGCACATGTGTACATGTATGCATGTGTATTTTTATATACATATATGTACATAGTTCTTTGTATGTGTGTATTTGCATGCATGTTAGTATTTGTATGTGTATTTGTTTGTATATGGGTATATATTAATGTATGTGTGTGTGTGTGTGTGTCTGTGTGTGTGTGTGTGTGTGTGTGTGTGTGTGTGTGTGTGTGTGTGTGTGTGTGTGTATATATATATATATATATATATATATATATATATAGTTTACTATTGGCTTTACAAATCCGCTTCGGTTGACAGTTTAGAAATTCGACTCGAAATGCTGAATACAGGATGCCGAAAAGTAAATCAAGCCGAAAATGAATACATCAACAACCATGGTTTGATGTATTCATAGGTTCACAGGTTCATAGGTTCATACTAGGCTATCTGCCCTGGGGCATTTATAAGCCTAGCCCGATTGTGTTTGGCTTACGCCATCCCTTGATTTGAGTATACTGTGCCCTTTTTAAAGTTTAGTTTACTGTGCCTCTGTCTAATAGTGACACGGAAGTAATCCCCGGGACAAACCTATGATCCCCCATCCACTCATCAAGATTCTTCTTGAAGAGAGTCAGTGAGGTGCTCTGCCTAACATGAATTGGAATTCTATTCCAGAGCGAAGGGAGCCTCTGGGTTATGAATCTGTCCCTCCAGCATGTTCTATTTATTTCTGTGCTGAGGTTCAAGTCCCTCGAGCGTGTGGCTCTATGGGATTTAGATTTACTGAGGTGGAGCATGTCCATTAATTCTGGGTTGGACATAACTTTATATGTCAGGCATAGATCGCCTCGAAGTAGGCGGTATGCAACTGAGTAGAGCTGGAGTTTTTTTAACCGAGCAGCATATGGCATTTGTTTGAGTCCCTTGATCCTCCTGGTGAGGTACTTTTGGGGTCTTTCTAATTGCTGCAGGTGTTGGGTAAGGTACATGCCAAAGGGGGCATTGTATTCTATGATGGGCCTGATGAGGGATGAATAAAGGGGCACGATTACCTCTCTTGATCTAGATGTGAATCCTTTCATGATGAGGTGGGCTATGTAGAAGGTCTTTCTAACCACTTTGGCAATGTGGTTGTGAAAGGACAGATTGCTATCAACTTGGGTCCCCAGATCCCTAATTACTTTCTGTGTACTTAATGGGTTAACACCTATGTGGTAATTTGTGGGCACATTGTTTTTGCCAAAGGGTATGACTATACACTTTTTGGCATTTAGCTTTAGACCATGGCTCTGGCACCAGTATCTGTCTCTGCAAGACCTTTTTGCAATGCATATTAACGCACCGTTATACTCTACAGTCTTCTTTTTTTGGCTGCTCCCGCTAGGGGTCACCACAGCGGATCAACTGTTTCCATTTCTTCCTGTCCTCTGCATCTTGCTCTGTCACACCAACTACATGCATGTCCTCTCTCAACACATCCATAAACCTTATCTTAGGCCTTCCTCTTTTTCTGTTACCTGGCAGCTTCATCCTTAGCATCTTTTTCTCAATATACTCTGCATCCCTCCTCAGCACATGTCCAAACCAACATAATCTTGCCTCTCTGGCTTTGTCTCCAAACCTTCCAACCTGGGCTGACCCTCTAATATACTTATTCCTAATCCTGTCCATCCTCGTCACACCCAGTGCAAATCTTAACTTCTTCACCTCTGCTACGCCAAGCTCTGACTCTCGCCTTTTTGTCAATGCCACTGTCTCCAACCCATATAACATAGCTGGTCTCACAACCCTCTTGTAGACTTTCTCTTTCACTCTTACTGGTACTCGTCTGTCACAAATCACTCCTGACACTCTTTTCCACCCACTCCATCATGCCTGTACTCTCTTCTTCACCTCTCTTCCACACTCACCATTACTCTGAACTGTTGATCCCAAGTATTTAAACTCATCCCCCTTTGCCACCTCTACGTCCTTCATCCTCAACATTTCTCTATCCTCCCTCTCATTCACACACATATATTTTGTCTTAGTCCTGCTGACCTTCATTCGTCTACTCTCTAGAGCATATCTCGACCTCTCCAGGGTCTCCTCCACCTGTTCCCTACTCTCACTACAGATCCCAATGTCATCTGCAAACATCATAGTTCAAGGGGACTCCTGACTGATCTCGTCTGTCAAGCTGTCCATCACCATTGCAAATAAGAAAGGGCTCAGAGCTGATCCTTGATGTAATCCCACCTCCACCTTAAACGTATCCGTCACTCCCGCCGCAGACCTCACTGCTGTCACACTACCCTTGTACATATCCTGTACTACTCTTACATACTTCTCTGACACTCCCGACTTCCTCATACAATACCACGACTCCTCTCTAGGCACCCTGTCATATGCTTTCTTTAAGTCCACAAAGACACAATGCAACTCCTTCTGACCTTCTCTGTACTTCTTCATCAACACTCTCAGAGTAAAACATCGCATCTGTAGTGCTCTTTCCTGGCATGAAACCGTACTGCTGATCATTAATCATCACGTCCCTTCTTAACCTAGCCTCCACTACTCTTTCCCATAACTTCATGCTGTGACTGATCAGTTTAATCCCTCTGTAGTTACTACAGCTCTGCACATCACCCTTATTCTTAAAAATCGGTACCAAAACACTTTTTCTCCATTCCTCAGGCATCCTCTCACTTTCCAAGATTTCATTAAACAATCTAGTTAAAAACACCACTGCCATTTCACCTAAATACCTCCATGCTTCCACAGGTATGTCATCTGGACCAACAGCCTTTCCATTCTTCATCCTCTTCATAGCTATCCTTACTTCCTCCTTGCTAATCCACTGCACTTCATGATTCACTATCCGCACATCATCCATCCTTCTCTCTCTCTCTCTCATTCTCTTCATTCATCAGCCCCTCAAAGTACTCTTCCTATCTGCTCAACACACTCTCCTCACTTGTGAATACATTTCCCTCAATATCCTTATCACCCTTACCATTATACAGTCACTGGTACATTAATGCTACTATTTTGCAAGGGAGGCTATGCCCCTGTGCCCCCCACAGCCACTGCACATTAAATATACCAACTCCAAGATCGTGCTACAGTGAGGAAATGGGCTAATTCTCTGATCCCCACTGAACTACAATCTCCCAGCATGTCGAAACAGGAATGATTGAGTGTAACATCTCCCTCGATCATTCAAAATCGATCACTTTTGGTTTGATTCACTGCCATTCTGAAAACAGTGATTCAACCATGTGTCACTTGATACCTTGCACTTCATATATATATATATATATATATATATATATATATATATATATATATATATATATATATATATATATATATATATATATATATATATATATATGGATATAGATATCTGTGTGTGTGTGTGTGTGTGCATAGAAGTTTATATATGTCTATATATAAATATTTATTTATTTGAAATGTGTTAACCGGGATAGTCCAACTGAGCAAAAGCCCTTTTTCAGTGAAGGTCTGGAGAGAAAAGCTCCACAATACAAGAAGTTATTTCAATAACACAAGTAGTAGAGAATAATAGTAGTATACATGAATACTCAAACCACCAAAATGTTATCCTAAAACAGACTATCAAGCTAGTAAGAACAATGGTAACAATACATGAAATACTCTAAAGCTGAAATAATCACAACATTTTCACAGAGCAAAAATGACTGCAGAGAAGCAACAAGTAGACATTAATAATAAATGGACATTATACAGCAATAATAGGAATTACCTACATCTATTTACAGTGATTTTGGAATATTTTTGAGGTTCCAGGAATATATATGAGCAGTAAATTTTAATAGTGTGGAAGGAAATAAATCTGGTTTGTAGAGAGTTAGTTATGAGAAGGAGGCGATTATAGAGTTAATGGTAGATAAGGTGGGGAAAATAAAAAAACAGGAAAGTGAGGTAGGTAGTGAGGGGAAAAGAACAGTAAGTTAAAGAGAAGGGTGCACAATAGGTGAAACACTGAGAGTGTAGGGATAAGGAGACAATCAGATATAATGAGAAGCAAAGGAGGTTTGAAAGCACAGTAAAGAGAGAGGATTATGGAAAGATGGTAGACAGATTCATGTAGGATATTTACATCAACAGATCTAGCTAGTATTAAGACAGTCATTTAGAGCTTTCTTAAAGTCAAGTGTCCAGTTTATTTTTTGGAGAGACATGGGAAGTTTGTTCCATGAAAGGGCTGGTAGATAACTATACAGTTTTTGTCCAAATTGGTCATTGCTTCTTAGAGTTCGAGGAGTGATGTAAAGGGAGACTAGAGTAGATATGGAAGGGCAGGAGGAGGGTTTGTGTATGATGGAGTGAATGAGGGGAAGATCAGAAAGTTGAAGATAGTGAGGGAATTCTAGCCAGTTGAGAGAAGTAAGGGCAAGACAGTGATGTCACCTAGGTGGACTGTTGGATGCAAATCTAGCTACTTTATTATATGTTGTTTTCAGTTTTATGAGATCTGATTGTAGGTTAATTAAGATTTGAGAACTATACACTAGGATAGGGAGGAAGTAAACCGTGGCAAGTGTCTGTTGCGAGTTGAGGGTAAGGAACTTTTATTTCTGTATAACAGACCTAATATTTGATAAGTTTTCTTAATACTGTGGAATACATGTAGGTCAAATTTTAGTTGGTCATCTACAATGGCACCGAGAAGCTTAGTTGGGTTTCAGCCTTAATGTTGGTGTTGTTTAGGGCTGTGACGGTGAAAGTGGATTTGTGTAGAGACAGAGATTTGGGAAGGAAAAGTAGCAGTTTAGTCTTTTTGGGATTGAGTAACAGTTGATTGTTCGTAAGCCAAGCTTCAATGAGGTTGAAGGAATTTTGTGTAAGGGTATGTAGCTCAAGGAGAGAGTCAGAGGTGGTGATGACTGTGGGGTATCTGCATATTGTATTCGGGATAATTGTGGGCAGGAAGTGTATAGGTGATTTATGAAAATACTGAAAAGTAAGAGACCAAGTATAGAATCTTAATGAGGATGAAGAGGGATAGGGAGGAGAGCCATTTAATGGCTTGTAGTAGGTTGGAAAGATAGCCCTGAAACCAGGAGATAGCTGGAGAGGACAGATTGAGTTGAGAGAGTTTAGAAAGAAGGATAGGGTGAGAGATGGTATCATATTTTTTGGAGAGATCAAGAAAGAGACTGGAGACCAGCTTGTTATTGTCTCTGGCCTGGGAGATAGAGTTTGTAAAGGAGATGAGGACTATTGCGGTACTATGGTGTGATAAAAAAACCACGTTGTGAGGATAAGAGTAGGTTGGGGAGGATGAGATGGTCTAGAATTTATGTACACATTTATCAATGATTTTGGATAGGGGAAATAATATTGCTATTGTCCTGTAATTGGAAAGGTCAGTAGAGTTACCACCTTTGTAAAGGGTATAATACAGAATTTTTTCCATAACAAGAGAACGGTTTATTCCTTTATTGATGAGTTTATAAGAATAGAAATAGAACAGGCAATAGAATGGGCTGCAGCCTTGAGGTACACTGGAGGATGGTCGTATGCTGATACAGAGCAAGGTTTTAGTTTGAGGAGGAGATTGTTAACATAGTTTGTAGAGACTAGTTTCAGTGAGAAGGAGTCTTTTAGTGATAAAGGAGTGATAATGTTACAGGGATCAGTGATGTTAGAGTTTTGGATGAGTTTACTAATTGAGTCAAAGAACTAAGAGTTAAAGATTGGTGCTGTCTCTTGTTGCGAATTGTTAGGGCAGGGGTTGTGAGTGAGGGATTTCCAGGATGCAGAATTTGGTTGATGGTACATCAGAATTTCTTGGGATTCTTATATTGTGTGGTTTGGGGTTTCAGATTAAAGTCTTTCTTATCTAAATTAAGTTTTTTTTTTTGTTAGGCTACTTAGTTCTTTATATGTCTGGTAGTTAGTGTACAATTTAGTTTTTGTCCACAGCTTCCAGGCATTGTCTCTTTTCTTAATTAGAGAGAGAGTAGCTTGGGTGAGCGAAGGGGAGCATCTAGATTTAACCCTTTTAGACTGAGAAGGCGTGAGGGAGTTTATAGTGTAAAGCAATATGGTGTTAAATTGTTGGGCTGCTTCATCAAAAGGTAGATGAAGTAGGAAGGACCAGTTTACAGATGAAAGAATGTCATTAAAGTTGTCAGGATGAAAGCTGGAAAGTTTTTGATATTCAATAAGCTTATGTGGTCTAGGGAGATGAGTGAATCTTTAGACACAGATGAAAGAGTGATCACTAATGGCATCAGGTAGGGATTGAGAGTTGTAATAGAGGTTAGGATGGGAGACTAGTATCCAATCAATTATAGATGCGGAGTTAGATTTTTTAATAAAGTGAGTAGGAGTTCAGATGAGCTGGGTGAAGCCATATAAGTTAATACTGGAGCTTGGACAGGAGGAATTTAAGTGATAGCCAGTTAATATTTACATCACCTAGAAGGGCGCTCTCATTTGATGTGTTGTTGGAAAACCAGGACAGGATGTTTTCTCAAGTACAGGTATATTATCTCATGGAGGTATGTAAATGGCAGCAATAGTTAGTGTTTTACAGTTATTGAGTTTGAAGTCAGCAGTTAACAGTTAAACAGGGAGGAAGGTAAGAGCTGGATTTGGTAGGGGAGACAGGGTCAGGCTGTTGGAGTAGAGTATTACTACACCGCCTCCTTTTTTATAGTTCTATCAAGACAAAGGATGATATAGCCTGGGGTAGGAATTCTTTATCTGATATATGTGATTTAAGCCAAGTTTCAGAGACAGTTATAATACTGGGGGAGCGT